>NW_027469128.1:600000-787911 GCF_051020765.1 Lasioglossum baleicum
GTTATGCGTTATGCGTTATGCGTTATGCGTTAAGCGTTATACGTTATGCGATATGCGTTATTCGTTATGCGTTATGCGTTATGCGTTATGCGTTATGCGTTATGCGTTATGCGTTATGCGTTATGCGTTATGCGTTATGCGTTATGCGTTATGCGTTATGCGTTATGCGTTATGCGTTATGCGTTATGCGTTATGCGTTATGCGTTATGCGTTATGCGTTATGCGTTATGCGTTATGCGTTATGCGTTATGCGTTATGCGTTATGCGTTATCCGTTATGCGTTACGCGTTATGCGTTATGCGTTATGCGTTATGCGTTATGCGTTATGCGTTATGCGTTAAGCGTTATACGTTATGCGATATGCGTTATTCGTTATGCTTTATGCGTTATGCGTTGTGGGTTATCCGTTATCCGTTATGCGTCATGCGTTATCCGTTATGCGTTATGCGTTATGCGTTATGCGTTATGCGTTATGCGTTATGCGTTATCCGTTATGCGTTTTCCGTTATGCGTTACGCGTTATGCGTTATGCGTTATGCGTTAAGCGTTATACGTTATGCGATATGCGTTATTCGTTATGCGTTATGCGTTATGCGTTATGCGTTAAGCGTTATACGTTATGCGATATGCGTTATTCGTTATGCGTTATGCGTTATGCGTTATGCGTTATGCGTTATGCGTTATGCGTTATGCGTTATGCGTTATGCGTTATGCGTTATGCGTTATGCGTTATGCGTTATGCGTTATGCGTTATGCGTTATGCGTTATGCGTTATGCGTTATGCGTTATGCGTTATGCGTTATGCGTTATGCGTTATGCGTTATGCGTTATGCGTTATGCGTTATCCGTTATGCGTTACGCGTTATGCGTTATGCGTTATGCGTTATGCGTTATGCGTTATGCGTTAAGCGTTATACGTTATGCGATATGCGTTATTCGTTATGCTTTATGCGTTATGCGTTGTGGGTTATCCGTTATGCGTCATGCGTTATCCGTTATGCGTTATGCGTTATGCGTTATGCGTTATGCGTTATGCGTTATGCGTTATCCGTTATGCGTTTTCCGTTATGCGTTACGCGTTATGCGTTATGCGTTATGCGTTAAGCGTTATACGTTATGCGATATGCGTTATTCGTTATGCGTTATGCGTTATGCGTTATGCGTTATGCGTTAAGCGTTATACGTTATGCGATATGCGTTATTCGTTATGCGTTATGCGTTATGCGTTATGCGTTATGCGTTATGCGTTATGCGTTATGCGTTATGCGTTATGCGTTATGCGTTACGCGTTATCCGTTATGCGTTACGCGTTATGCGTTATGCGTTATGCGTTATGCGTTATGCGTTATGCGTTAAGCGTTATACGTTATGCGATATGCGTTATTCGTTATGCTTTATGCGTTATGCGTTGTGGGTTATCCGTTATGCGTCATGCGTTATCCGTTATGCGTTATGCGTTATGCGTTATGCGTTATGCGTTATGCGTTATCCGTTATGCGTTTTCCGTTATGCGTTACGCGTTATGCGTTATGCGTTATGCGTTAAGCGTTATACGTTATGCGATATGCGTTATTCGTTATGCGTTATGCGTTATGCGTTATGCGTTAAGCGTTATACGTTATGCGATATGCGTTATTCGTTATGCGTTATGCGTTATGCGTTATGCGTTATGCGTTATGCGTTATGCGTTATGCGTTATGCGTTATGCGTTATGCGTTATGCGTTATGCGTTATGCGTTAAGCGTTATGCGTTATGCGATATGCGTTATGCGTTATGCGTTATGCGTTATGCGTTATGCGTTATGCGTTATGCGTTATGCGTTATGCGTTATGCGTTATGCGTTATGCGTTATGCGTTATGCGTTATGCGTTATGCGTTATGCGTTATGCGTTATGCGTTATGCGTTATGCGTTATGCGTCATGCGTTATGCGTTATGCGTTATGCGTTATGCGTTATGCGTTATGCGTTATGCGTTATGCGTTATGCGTTATGCGTTATGCGTTATGCGTTATGCGTTATGCGTTATGCGTTATGCGTTATGCGTTATGCGTTATGCGTTATGCGTTATGCGTTATGCGTTATGCGTTATGCGTTATGCGTTATGCGTTATGCGTTATGCGTTATGCGTTATGCGTTATGCGTTATGCGTTATGCGTTATGCGTTATGCGTTATGCGTTATGCGTTATGCGTTATGCGTTATGCGTTATGCGTTATGCGTTATGCGTTATGCGTTATGCGTTATGCGTTATGCGTTATGCGTTATGCGTTATGCGTTATGCGTTATGCGTTATGCGTTATGCGTTATGCGTTATGCGTTATGCGTTATGCGTTATGCGTTATGCGTTATGCGTTATGCGTTATGCGTTATGCGTTATGCGTTATGCGTTATGCGTTATGCGTTATGCGTTATGCGTTATGCGTTATGCGTTATGCGTTATGCGTTATGCGTTATGCGTTATGCGTTATGCGTTATGCGTTATGCGATATGCGTTATGCGTTATGCGTTATGCGTTATGCGTTATGCGTTATGCGTTATGCGTTATGCGTTATGCGTTATGCGTTATGCGTTATGCGTTATGCGTTATGCGTTATGCGTTATGCGTTATGCGTTATGCGTTATGCGTTATGCGTTATGCGTTATGCGTTATGCGTTATGCGTTATGCGTTATGCGTTATGCGTTATGCGTTATGCGTTATGCGTTATGCGTTATGCGTTATGCGTTATGCGTTATGCGTTATGCGTTATGCGTTATGCGTTATGCGTTATGCGTTATGCGTTATGCGTTATGCGTTATGCGTTATGCGTTATGCGTTATGCGTTATGCGTTATGCGTTATGCGTTATGCGTTATGCGTTATGCGTTATGCGTTATGCGTTATGCGATATGCGTTATGCGTTATGCGTTATGCGTTATGCGTTATGCGTTATGCGTTATGCGTTATGCGTTATGCGTTATGCGTTATGCGTTATGCGTTATGCGTTATGCGTTATGCGTTATGCGTTATGCGTTATGCGTTATGCGTTATGCGTTATGCGTTATGCGTTATGCGTTATGCGTTATGCGTTATGCGTTATGCGTTATGCGTTATGCGTTATGCGTTATGCGTTATGCGTCATGCGTTATGCGTTATGCGTTATGCGTTATGCGTTATGCGTTATGCGTTATGCGTTATGTGTTATGCGTTGTGCTTTACGGGTTATGCGATATGCGTTATGCGTTATGACTTTTTCATTGAGCGTTATGCGTTATGCGTAATGCGTTATGCATTATGCGTTATGCGTTATGCGTAATGCGTTATGAGTAATGTGTCATGCGTTATGCGTTATGGACTATGCTTTATGCGTTATGCGTTGTGGGTTATGCGTTATCCGTTATGCGTTACGCGTTATGCGTTATGCGTTATGCGTTAAGCGTTATACGTTATGCGATATGCGTTATTCGTTATGCGTTATGCGTTATGCGTTATGCGTTATGCGTTATGCGTTATGCGTTATGCGTTATGCGTTATGCGTTATGCGTTATGCGTTATGCGTTATGCGTTATGCGTTATGCGTTATGCGTTATGCGTTATGCGTTATGCGTTATGCGTTATGCGTTATGCGTTATGCGTTATGCGTTATGCGTTATGCGTTATGCGTTATGCGTTATGCGTCATGCGTTATGCGTTATGCGTTATGCGTTATGCGTTATGCGTTATGCGTTATGCGTTATGCGTTATGCGTTATGCGTTATGCGTTATGCGTTATGCGTTATGCGTTATGCGTTATGCGTTATGCGTTATGCGTTATGCGTTATGCGTTATGCGTTATGCGTTATGCGTTATGCGTTATGCGTTATGCGTTATGCGTTATGCGTTATGCGTTATGCGTTATGCGTTATGCGTTATGCGTTATGCGTTATGCGTTATGCGTTATGCGTTATGCGTTATGCGTTATGCGTTATGCGTTATGCGTTATGCGTTATGCGTTATGCGTTATGCGTTATGCGTTATGCGTTATGCGTTATGCGTTATGCGTATGCGTTATGCGTTATGCGTTATGCGTTATGCGTTATGCGTTATGCGTTATGCGTTATGCGTTATGCGTTATGCGTTATGCGTTATGCGTTATGCGTTATGCGTTATGCGTTATGCGTTATGCGTTATGCGTTATGCGTTATGCGTTATGCGTTATGCGTTGTGCGTTATGCGTTATGCGTTATGCGTTATGCGTTATGCGTTATGCGATATGCGTTATGCGTTATGCGTTATGCGTTATGCGTTATGCGTTATGCGTTATGCGTTATGCGTTATGCGTTATGCGTTATGCGTTATGCGTTATGCGTTATGCGTTATGCGTTATGCGTTATGCGTTATGCGTTATGCGTTATGCGTTATGCGTTATGCGTTATGCGTTATGCGTTATGCGTTATGCGTTATGCGTTATGCGTTATGCGTTATGCGTTATGCGTTATGCGTTATGCGTTATGCGTTATGCGTTATGCGTTATGCGTTATGCGTTATGCGTTATGCGTTATGCGTTATGCGTTATGCGTTATGCGTTATGCGTTATGCGTTATGCGTTATGCGTTATGCGTTATGCGTTATGCGTTATGCGTTATGCGTTATGCGTTATGCGATATGCGTTATGCGTTATGCGTTATGCGTTATGCGTTATGCGTTATGCGTTATGCGTTATGCGTTATGCGTTATGCGTTATGCGTTATGCGTTATGCGTTATGCGTTATGCGTTATGCGTTATGCGTTATGCGTTATGCGTTATGCGTTATGCGTTATGCGTTATGCGTTATGCGTTATGCGTTATGCGTCATGCGTTATGCGTTATGCGTTATGCGTTATGCGTTATGCGTTATGCGTTATGCGTTATGTGTTATGCGTTGTGCTTTACGGGTTATGCGATATGCGTTATGCGTTATGACTTTTTCATTGAGCGTTATGCGTTATGCGTAATGCGTTATGCATTATGCGTTATGCGTTATGCGTAATGCGTTATGAGTAATGTGTCATGCGTTATGCGTTATGGACTATGCTTTATGCGTTATGCGTTGTGGGTTATCCGTTATGCGTCATGCGTTATCCGTTATGCGTTATGCGTTATGCGTTATGCGTTATCCGTTATGCGTTATGCGTTATGCGTTATGCGTTATGCGTTATGCGTTATGCGTTATGCGTTATGCGTTATGCGTAATGCGTTATGAGTAATGTGTCATGCGTTATGCGTTATGGACTATGCTTTATGCGTTATGCGTTGTGGGTTATCCGTTATGCGTCATGCGTTATCCGTTATGCGTTATGCGTTATGCGTTATGCGTTATCCGTTATGCGTTATCCGTTATGCGTTACGCGTTATGCGTTATGCGTTATGCGTTAAGCGTTATGCGTTATGCGTTATGCGTTATGCGTTATGCGTTATGCGTTATGCGTTATGCGTTATGCGTTATGCGTTATGCGTTATGCGTTATGCGTTATGCGTTATGCGTTATGCGTTATGCGTTATGCGTTATGCGTTATGCGTTATGCGTTATGCGTTATGCGTTATGCGTTATGCGTTATGCGTTATGCGTTATGCGTTATGCGTTATGCGTTATGCGTTATGCGTTATGCGTTATGCGTTATGCGTTATGCGTTATGCGTTATGCGTTATGCGTTATGCGTTATGCGTTATGCGTTATGCGTTATGCGTTATGCGTTATGCGTTATGCGTTATGCGTTATGCGTTATGCGTTATGCGTTATGCGTTATGCGTTATGCGTTATGCGTTATGCGTTATGCGTTATGCGTTATGCGTTATGCGTTATGCGTTATGCGTTATGCGTTATGCGTTATGCGTTATGCGTTATGCGTTATGCGTTATGCGTTATGCGTTATGCGTTATGCGTTATGCGTTATGCGTTATGCGTTATGCGTTATGCGTTATGCGTTATGCGTTATGCGTTATGCGTCATGCGTTATGCGTTATGCGTTATGCGTTATGCGTTATGCGTTATGCGTTATGCGTTATGTGTTATGCGTTGTGCTTTACGGGTTATGCGATATGCGTTATGCGTTATGACTTTTTCATTGAGCGTTATGCGTTATGCGTAATGCGTTATGCATTATGCGTTATGCGTTATGCGTAATGCGTTATGAGTAATGTGTCATGCGTTATGCGTTATGGACTATGCTTTATGCGTTATGCGTTGTGGGTTATCCGTTATGCGTCATGCGTTATCCGTTATGCGTTATGCGTTATGCGTTATGCGTTATCCGTTATGCGTTATCCGTTATGCGTTACGCGTTATGCGTTATGCGTTATGCGTTAAGCGTTATACGTTATGCGATATGCGTTATGCGTTATGCGTTATGCGTTATGCGTTATGCGTTATGCGTTATGCGTTATGCGTTATGCGTTATGCGTTATGCGTTATGCGTTATGCGTTATGCGTTATGCGTTATGCGTTATGCGTTATGCGTTATGCGTTATGCGTTATGCGTTATCGTTATGCGTTATGCGTTATGCGTTATGCGTTATGCGTTATGCGTTATGCGTTATGCGTTATGCGTTATGCGTTATGCGTTATGCGTTATGCGTTATGCGTTATGCGTTATGCGTTATGCGTTATGCGTTATGCGTTATGCGTTATGCGTTATGCGTTATGCGTTATGCGTTATGCGTTATGCGTTATGCGTTATGCGTTATGCGTTATGCGTTATGCGTTATGCGTTATGCGTTATGCGTTATGCGTTATGCGTTATGCGTTATGCGTTATGCGTTATGCGTTATGCGTTATGCGTTATGCGTTATGCGTTATGCGTTATGCGTTATGCGTTATGCGTTATGCGTTATGCGTTATGCGTTATGCGTTATGCGTTATGCGTTATGCGTTATGCGTTATGCGTTATGCGTTATGCGTTATGCGTTATGCGTTATGCGTTATGCGTTATGCGTTATGCGTTATGCGTTATGCGTTATGCGTTATGCGTTATGCGATATGCGTTATGCGTTATGCGTTATGCGTTATGCGTTATGCGTTATGCGTTATGCGTTATGCGTTATGCGTTATGCGTTATGCGTTATGCGTTATGCGTTATGCGTTATGCGTTATGCGTTATGCGTTATGCGTTATGCGTTATGCGTTATGCGTTATGCGTTATGCGTTATGCGTTATGCGTTATGCGTTATGCGTTATGCGTTATGCGTTATGCGTTATGCGTTATGCGTTATGCGTTATGCGTTATGCGTTATGCGTTATGCGTTATGCGTTATGCGTTATGCGTTATGCGTTATGCGTTATGCGATATGCGTTATGCGTTATGCGTTATGCGTTATGCGTTATGCGTTATGCGTTATGCGTTATGCGTTATGCGTTATGCGTTATGCGTTATGCGTTATGCGTTATGCGTTATGCGTTATGCGTTATGCGTTATGCGTTATGCGTTATGCGTTATGCGTTATGCGTTATGCGTTATGCGTTATGCGTTATGCGTTATGCGTTATGCGTTATGCGTTATGCGTTATGCGTTATGCGTCATGCGTTATGCGTTATGCGTTATGCGTTATGCGTTATGCTTTATGCGTTATGTGTTATGCGTTGTGCTTTACGGGTTATGCGATATGCGTTATGCGTTATGACTTTTTCATTGAGCGTTATGCGTTATGCGTAATGCGTTATGCATTATGCGTTATGCGTTATGCGTAATGCGTTATGAGTAATGTGTCATGCGTTATGCGTTATGGACTATGCTTTATGCGTTATGCGTTGTGGGTTATCCGTTATGCGTCATGCGTTATCCGTTATGCGTTATGCGTTATGCGTTATGCGTTATCCGTTATGCGTTATCCGTTATGCGTTACGCGTTATGCGTTATGCGTTATGCGTTAAGCGTTATACGTTATGCGATATGCGTTATTCGTTATGCGTTATGCGTTATGCGTTATGCGTTATGCGTTATGCGTTATGCGTTATGCGTTATGCGTTATGCGTTATGCGTTATGCGTTATGCGTTATGCGTTATGCGTTATGCGTTATGCGTTATGCGTTATGCGTTATGCGTTATGCGTTATGCGTTATGCGTTATGCGTTATGCGTTATGCGTTATGCGTTATGCGTTATGCGTTATGCGTTATGCGTTATGCGTTATGCGTTATGCGTTATGCGTTATGCGTTATGCGTTATGCGTTATGCGTTATGCGTTATGCGTTATGCGTTATGCGTTATGCGTTATGCGTTATGCGTTATGCGTTATGCGTTATGCGTTATGCGTTATGCGTTATGCGTTATGCGTTATGCGTTATGCGTTATGCGTTATGCGTTATGCGTTATGCGTTATGCGTTATGCGTTATGCGTTATGCGTTATGCGTTATGCGTTATGCGTTATGCGTTATGCGTTATGCGTTATGCGTTATGCGTTATGCGTTATGCGTTATGCGTTATGCGTTATGCGTTATGCGTTATGCGTTATGCGTTATGCGTTATGCGTTATGCGTTATGCGTTATGCGTTATGCGTTATGCGTTATGCGTTATGCGTTATGCGTTATGCGTTATGCGTTATGCGTTATGCGTTATGCGTTATGCGTTATGCGTTATGCGTTATGCGTTATGCGTTATGCGTTATGCGTTATGCGTTATGCGTTATGCGTTATGCGTTATGCGTTATGCGTTATGCGTTATGCGTTATGCGTTATGCGTTATGCGTTATGCGTTATGCGTTATGCGTTATGCGTTATGCGTTATGCGTTATGCGTTATGCGTTATGCGTTATGCGTTATGCGTTATGCGTTATGCGTTATGCGTTATGCGTTATGCGTTATGCGTTATGCGTTATGCGTTATGCGTTATGCGATATGCGTTATTCGTTATCCGTTATGCGTTATGCGTTATGCGTTATGCGATATGCGTTATGCGTTATGCGTTATGCGTTATGCGTTATGCGTTATGCGTTATGCGTTATGCGTTATGCGTTATGCGTTATGCGTTATGCGTTATGCGTTATGCGTTATGCGTTATGCGTTATGCGTTATGCGTTATGCGTTATGCGTTATGCGTTATGCGTTATGCGTTATGCGTTATGCGTTATGCGTTATGCGTTATGCGTTATGCGTTATGCGTTATGCGTTATGCGTTATGCGTTATGCGTTATGCGTTATGCGTTATGCGTTATGCGTTATGCGTTATGCGTTATGCGTAATGCGTTATGCATTATGCGTTATGCGTTATGCGTAATGCGTTATGAGTAATGTGTCATGCGTTATGCGTTATGAACTATGCTTTATGCGTTATGCGTTGTGGGTTATCCGTTATGCGTCATGCGTTATCCGTTATGCGTTATGCGTTATGCGTTATGCGTTATCCGTTATGCGTTATCCGTTATGCGTTACGCGTTCTGCGTTATGCGTTATGCGTTATGCGTTAAGCGTTATACGTTATGCGATATGCGTTATTCGTTATGCGTTATGCGTTATGCGTTATGCGTTATGCGTTATGCGTGATGCGTTATGCGTTATGCGTTATGCGTTATGCGTTATGCGTTATGCGTTATGCGTCATGCGTCATGCGTTATGCGTTATGCGTTATGCGTTATGCGTTATGCGTTATGCGTTATGCGTTATGCGTTATGCGTTATGCGTTATTCGTTATGCGTTATGCGTTATGCGTTATGCGTTATGCGTTATGCGTTATGCGTTATGCGTTATGCGTTATGCGTTATGCGTTATGCGTTATGCGTTATGCGTTATGCGTTATGCGTTATGCGTTATGCGTTATGCGTTATGCGTTATGCGTTATGCGTTATGCGTTATGCGTTATGCGTTATGCGTTATGCGTTATGCGTTATGCGTTATGCGTTATGCGTTATGCGTTATGCGTTATGCGTTATGCGTTATCCGTTATGCGTTACGCGTTATGCGTTATGCGTTATGCGTTATGCGTTATGCGTTATGCGTTATGCGTTATGCGTTAAGCGTTATACGTTATGCGATATGCGTTATTCGTTATGCTTTATGCGTTATGCGTTGTGGGTTATCCGTTATGCGTCATGCGTTATCCGTTATGCGTTATGCGTTATGCGTTATGCGTTATGCGTTATGCGTTATGCGTTATCCGTTATGCGTTTTCCGTTATGCGTTACGCGTTATGCGTTATGCGTTATGCGTTAAGCGTTATACGTTATGCGATATGCGTTATTCGTTATGCGTTATGCGTTATGCGTTATGCGTTAAGCGTTATACGTTATGCGATATGCGTTAT
The DNA here is from genome assembly GCF_051020765.1 of Lasioglossum baleicum. NCBI lineage: Eukaryota > Metazoa > Arthropoda > Insecta > Hymenoptera > Halictidae > Lasioglossum > Lasioglossum baleicum. Next base: position 610,231 of record NW_027469128.1, read on the forward strand.
TCGTTATGCGTTATGCGTTATGCGTTATGCGTTATGCGTTATGCGTTATGCGTTATGCGTTATGCGTTATGCGTTATGCGTTATGCGTTACGCGTTATGCGTTATGCATTATGCGATATGCGTTACGCGTTATGCGTTATGCGTTATGCGTTATGCGTTATGCGTTATGCGTTATGCGTTATGTGTTATGCGTTATGCGTTATGCGTTATGCGTTATGCGTTATGCGTTATGCGTTATGCGTTATGCGTTATGCGTTATGCGTTATGCGTTATGCGTTATGCGTTATGCGTTATGCGTTATGCGTTATGCGTTATGCGTTATGCGTTATGCGTTATGCGTTATGCGTTATGCGTTATGCGTTATGCGTTATGCGTTATGCGTTATGAGTTATGCGTTATGCGTTATGCGTCATGCGTCATGCGTTATGCGTTATGCGTTATGCGTTATGCGTTATGCGTTATGCGTTATGCGTTATGCGTTATGCGTTATGCGTTATGCGTTATGCGTTATGCGTTATGCGTTATGCGTTATGCGTTATGCGTTATGCGTTATGCGTTATGCGTTATGCGTTATGCGTTATGCGTTATGCGTTATGCGTTATGCGTTATGCGTTATGCGTTATGCGTTATGCGTTATGCGTTATGCGTTATGCGTTATGCGTTATGCGTTATGCGTTATGCGTTATGCGTTATGCGTTATGCGTTATGCGTTATGCGTTATGCGTTATGCGTTATGCGTTATGCGTTATGCGTTATGCGTTATGCGTTATGCGTTATGCGTTATGCGTTATGCGTTATGCGTTATGCGTTATGCGTTATGCGTTATGCGTTATGCGTTATGCGTTATGCGTTATGCGTTATGCGTTATGCGTTATGCGTTATGCGTTATGCGTTATGCGTTATGCGTTATGCGTTATGCGTTATGCGTTATGCGTTATGCGTTATGCGTTATGCGTTATGCGTTTTGCGTTATGACTTTAGCATTATGACTTTTGCATTATGCGTTATGCGATATGCGCTATGTGTGATGGGTTATGGGATATGCTTTATGCGTCATGCGTTATGGGATATGCTTTATGCGTCATGCGTTATGCGTTATGCGTTATGCGTCATGCGATATGCGTTATCCGTTATGCGTTATGCGTTATGCGTTAAGCGTTATGCGTTATGCGTTATGCGTTATGCGTTATTCGTTAATCGTTATGCGTTATGCGTTATGCGTTATGTGTTATGCGTTATGCGTAATGCGTTATGCGTTATGCGTTATGGGCTATGCTTTATGCGTTATGCGTTATGCGTTATGGGTTATTCGTTATGCGTCATGCGTTATCCGTTATGCGTAATGCTTTATGCGTTATGCGTTATTCGTTAAGCGTTATGCGTTATGCGTTATGCGTTATGCGTTATGCGTTATGCGTTATGCGTTATGCGTTATGCGTTATGCGTTGTGCTTTACGGGTTATGCGATATGTGTTATGCATATGACTTTTTCATTGAGCGTTATGCGTTATGCGTAATGCGTTAAGCGTTATGCGTTACGCGTTATGCGTTAATCGTTAAGCGTTATGCGTTATGCGCTATGCGGTATGCGTTATTCGTTATGCGTTATGCGTTATGCGTTATGCGTTATGCGTTATGCGTTATTCGTTAAGCGTTATGCGTTATGCGTTATGCGTTATGTGTTATGCGTTATGCGTAATGCGTTATGCGTTATGCGTTATGGGCTATGCTTTATGCGTTATGCGTTATGCGTTATGGGTTATTCGTTATGCGTCATGCGTTATCCGTTATGCGTAATGCTTTATGCGTTATGCGTTATTCGTTAAGCGTTATGCGTTATGCGTTATGCGTTATGCGTTATGCGTTATGCGTTATGCGTTATGCGTTATGCGTTATGCGTTATGCGTTATGCGTTATGCGTTATGCGTTACGCGTTATGCGTTATGCATTATGCGATATGCGTTACGCGTTATGCGTTATGCGTTATGCGTTATGCGTTATGCGTTATGCGTTATGCGTTATGCGTTATGCGTTATGCGTTATGCGTTATGCGTTATGCGTTATGCGTTATGCGTTATGCGTTATGCGTTATGCGTTATGCGTTATGCGTTATGCGTTATGCGTTATGCGTTATGCGTTATGCGTTATGCGTTATGCGTTATGCGTTATGCGTTATGCGTTATGCGTAATGCGTTATGAGTTATGCGTTATGCGTTATGCGTCATGCGTCATGCGTTATGCGTTATGCGTTATGCGTTATGCGTTATGCGTTATGCGTTATGCGTTATGCGTTATGCGTTATGCGTTATGCGTTATGCGTTATGCGTTATGCGTTATGCGTTATGCGTTATGCGTTATGCGTTATGCGTTATGCGTTATGCGTTATGCGTTATGCGTTATGCGTTATGCGTTATTCGTTAAGCGTTATGCGTTATGCGTTATGCGTTATGTGTTATGCGTTATGCGTAATGCGTTATGCGTTATGCGTTATGGGCTATGCTTTATGCGTTATGCGTTATGCGTTATGGGTTATTCGTTATGCGTCATGCGTTATCCGTTATGCGTAATGCTTTATGCGTTATGCGTTATTCGTTAAGCGTTATGCGTTATGCGTTATGCGTTATGCGTTATGCGTTATGCGTTATGCGTTATGCGTTATGCGTTATGCGTTATGCGTTATGCGTTATGCGTTATGCGTTACGCGTTATGCGTTATGCATTATGCGATATGCGTTACGCGTTATGCGTTACGCGTTATGCGTTATGCGTTATGCGTTATGCGTTATGCGTTATGCGTTATGCGTTATGCGTTATGCGTTATGCGTTATGCGTTATGCGTTATGCGTTATGCGTTATGCGTTATGCGTTATGCGTTATGCGTTATGCGTTATGCGTTATGCGTTATGCGTTATGCGTTATGCGTTATGCGTTATGCGTTATGCGTTATGCGTTATGCGTAATGCGTTATGAGTTATGCGTTATGCGTTATGCGTCATGCGTCATGCGTTATGCGTTATGCGTTATGCGTTATGCGTTATGCGTTATGCGTTATGCGTTATGCGTTATGCGTTATGCGTTATGCGTTATGCGTTATGCGTTATGCGTTATGCGTTATGCGTTATGCGTTATGCGTTATGCGTTATGCGTTATGCGTTATGCGTTATGCGTTATGCGTTATGCGTTATGCGTTATGCGTTATGCGTTATGCGTTATGCGTTATGCGTTATGCGTTATGCGTTATGCGTTATGCGTTATGCGTTATGCGTTATGCGTTATGCGTTATGCGTTATGCGTTATGCGTTATGCGTTATGCGTTATGCGTTATGCGTTATGCGTTATGCGTTATGCGTTATGCGTTATGCGTTATGCGTTATGCGTTATGCGTTATGCGTTATGCGTTATGCGTTATGCGTTATGCGTTATGCGTTATGCGTTATGCGTTATGCGTTATGCGTTATGCGTTATGCATTTTGCGTTATGACTTTAGCATTATGACTTTTGCATTATGCGTTATGCGATATGCGCTATGTGTGATGGGTTATGGGATATGCTTTATGCGTCATGCGTTATGGGATATGCTTTATGCGTCATGCGTTATGCGTTATGCGTTATGCGTTATGCGTTATGCGTTATGCGTTATGCGTTATGCGTTATGCGTTATGCGTTATGCGTTATGCGTTATGCGTTATGCGTTATGCGTTATGCGTTATGCGTTATCCGTTATGCGTTATGCGTTATGCGTTAAGCGTTATGCGTTATGCGATATGCGTTATGCGTTATGCGTTATGCGTTATGCGTTATGCGTTATGCGTTATGCGTTATGCGTTATGCGTTATGCGTTATGCGTTATGCGTTATGCGTTATGCGTTATGCGTTATGCGTTATGCGTTATGCGTTATGCGTTATGCGTTATGCGTTATGCGTTATGCGTTATGCGTTATGCGTTATGCGTTATGCGTTATGCGTTATGCGTTATGCGTTATGCGTTATGCGTTATGCGTTATGCGTTATGCGTTATGCGTTATGCGTTATGCGTTATGCGTTATGCGTTATGCGTTATGCGTTATGCGTTATGCGTTATGCGTTATGCGTTATGCGTTATGCGTTATGCGTTATGCGTTATGCGTTATGCGTTATGCGTTATGCGTTATGCGTTATGCGTTATGCGTTATGCGTTATGCGTTATGCGTTATGCGTTATGCGTTATGCGTTATGCGTTATGCGTTATGCGTTATGCGTTATGCGTTATGCGTTATGCGTTATGCGTTATGCGTTATGCGTTATGCGTTATGCGTTATGCGTTATGCGTTATGCGTTATGCGTTATGCGTTATGCGTTTTGCGTTATGACTTTAGCATTATGACTTTTGCATTATGCGTTATGCGATATGCGCTATGTGTGATGGGTTATGGGATATGCGTTATGCGTTATGCGTTATGCGTTATGCGTTTTGCGTTATGACTTTAGCATTATGACTTTTGCATTATGCGTTATGCGATATGCGCTATGTGTGATGGGTTATGGGATATGCTTTATGCGTCATGCGATATGCGTTATCCGTTATGCGTTATGCGTTATGCGTTATGCGTTAAGCGTTATGCGTTATGCGATATGCGTTATGCGTTATGCGTTATGCGTTATGTGTTATGCGTTATGCGTTATGCGTTATGCGTTATGCGTTATGCGTTATGCGTTATGCGTTATGCGTTATGCGTTATGCGTTACGCGTTACGCGTTACGCGTTATGCGTTATGCGTTATGCGTTATGCGTTATGCGTTATGCGTTATGCGTTATGCGTTATGCGTTATGCGTTATGTGTGATGGGTTATGGGATATGCTTTATGCGTCATGCGTTATGGGATATGCTTTATGCGTCATGCGTTATGCGTTATGCGTTATGCGTCATGCGATATGCGTTATCCGTTATGCGTTATGCGTTATGCGTTATGCGTTAAGCGTTATGCGTTATGCGATATGCGTTATGCGTTATGCGTTATGCGTTATGCGTTATGCGTTATGCGTTATGCGTTATGCGTTATGCGTTATGCGTTATGCGTTATGCGTTATGCGTTATGCGTTATGCGTTATGCGTTATGCGTTATGCGTTATGCGTTATGCGTTATGCGTTATGCGTTATGCGTCATGCGTTATGCGTTATGCGTTATGCGTTATGCGTTATGCGTTATGCGTTATGCGTTATGTGTTATGCGTTGTGCTTTACGGGTTATGCGATATGTGTTATGCATATGACTTTTTCATTGAGCGTTATGCGTTATGCGTAATGCGTTAAGCGTTATGCGTTACGCGTTATGCGTTAATCGTTAAGCGTTATGCGTTATGCGCTATGCGGTATGCGTTATTCGTTATGCGTTATGCGTTATGCGTTATGCGTTATGCGTTATGCGTTATGCGTTATGCGTTATGCGTTATGCGTTATTCGTTAAGCGTTATGCGTTATGCGTTATGCGTTATGTGTTATGCGTTATGCGTAATGCGTTATGCGTTATGCGTTATGGGCTATGCTTTATGCGTTATGCGTTATGCGTTATGGGTTATTCGTTATGCGTCATGCGTTATCCGTTATGCGTAATGCTTTATGCGTTATGCGTTATTCGTTAAGCGTTATGCGTTATGCGTTATGCGTTATGCGTTATGCGTTATGCGTTATGCGTTATGCGTTATGCGTTATGCGTTATGCGTTATGCGTTATGCGTTATGCGTTATGCGTTATGCGTTATGCGTTATGCGTTATGCGTTACGCGTTATGCGTTATGCATTATGCGATATGCGTTACGCGTTATGCGTTATGCGTTATGCGTTATGCCTTATGCGTTATGCGTTATGCGTTATGCGTTATGCGTTATGCGTTATGCGTTATGCGTTATGCGTTATGCGTTATGCGTTATGCGTTATGCGTTATGCGTTATGCGTTATGCGTTATGAGTTATGCGTTATGCGTTATGCGTCATGCGTCATGCGTTATGCGTTATGCGTTATGCGTTATGCGTTAAGCGTTATGCGTTACGCGTTATGCGTTAATCGTTAAGCGTTATGCGTTATGCGCTATGCGGTATGCGTTATTCGTTATGCGTTATGCGTTATGCGTTATGCGTTATGCGTTATGCGTTATGCGTTATGCGTTATGCGTTATGCGTTATTCGTTAAGCGTTATGCGTTATGCGTTATGCGTTATGTGTTATGCGTTATGCGTAATGCGTTATGCGTTATGCGTTATGGGCTATGCTTTATGCGTTATGCGTTATGCGTTATGGGTTATTCGTTATGCGTCATGCGTTATCCGTTATGCGTAATGCTTTATGCGTTATGCGTTATTCGTTAAGCGTTATGCGTTATGCGTTATGCGTTATGCGTTATGCGTTATGCGTTATGCGTTATGCGTTATGCGTTATGCGTTATGCGTTATGCGTTATGCGTTATGCGTTATGCGTTATGCGTTATGCGTTATGCGTTATGCGTTACGCGTTATGCGTTATGCATTATGCGATATGCGTTACGCGTTATGCGTTATGCGTTATGCGTTATGCGTTATGCGTTATGCGTTATGCGTTATGCGTTATGTGTTATGCGTTATGCGTTATGCGTTATGCGTTATGCGTTATGCGTTATGCGTTGTGCGTTATGCGTTATGCGTTATGCGTTATGCGTTATGCGTTATGCGTTATGCGTTATGCGTTATGCGTTATGCGTTATGCGTTATGCGTTATGCGTTATGCGTTATGCGTTATGCGTTATGCGTTATGCGTTATGAGTTATGCGTTATGCGTTATGCGTCATGCGTCATGCGTTATGCGTTATGCGTTATGCGTTATGCGTTATGCGTTATGCGTTATGCGTTATGCGTTATGCGTTATGCGTTATGCGTTATGCGTTATGCGTTATGCGTTATGCGTTATGCGTTATGCGTTATGCGTTATGCGTTATGCGTTATGCGTTATGCGTTATGCGTTATGCGTTATGCGTTATGCGTTATGCGTTATGCGTTATGCGTTATGCGTTATGCGTTATGCGTTATGCGTTATGCGTTATGCGTTATGCGTTATGCGTTATGCGTTATGCGTTATGCGTTATGCGTTATGCGTTATGCGTTATGCGTTATGCGTTATGCGTTATGCGTTATGCGTTATGCGTTATGCGTTATGCGTTATGCGTTATGCGTTATGCGTTATGCGTTATGCGTTATGCGTTATGCGTTATGCGTTATGCGTTATGCGTTATGCGTTATTCGTTAATCGTTATGCGTTATGCGTTATGCGTTATGTGTTATGCGTTATGCGTAATGCGTTATGCGTTATGCGTTATGGGCTATTCGTTATGCGTCATGCGTTATCCGTTATGCGTAATGCTTTATGCGTTATGCGTTATTCGTTAAGCGTTATGCGTTATGCGTTATGCGTTATGCGTTATGCGTTATGCGTTATGCGTTATGCGTTATGCGTTATGCGTTATGCGTTGTGCTTTACGGGTTATGCGATATGTGTTATGCATATGACTTTTTCATTGAGCGTTATGCGTTATGCGTAATGCGTTAAGCGTTATGCGTTACGCGTTATGCGTTAATCGTTAAGCGTTATGCGTTATGCGCTATGCGGTATGCGTTATTCGTTATGCGTTATGCGTTATGCGTTATGCGTTATGCGTTATGCGTTATTCGTTAAGCGTTATGCGTTATGCGTTATGCGTTATGTGTTATGCGTTATGCGTAATGCGTTATGCGTTATGCGTTATGGGCTATGCTTTATGCGTTATGCGTTATGCGTTATGCGTTATGCGTCATGCGATATGCGTTATCCGTTATGCGTTATGCGTTATGCGTTAAGCGTTATGCGTTATGCGTTATGCGTTATGCGTTATTCGTTAATCGTTATGCGTTATGCGTTATGCGTTATGTGTTATGCGTTATGCGTAATGCGTTATGCGTTATGCGTTATGGGCTATGCTTTATGCGTTATGCGTTATGCGTTATGGGTTATTCGTTATGCGTCATGCGTTATCCGTTATGCGTAATGCTTTATGCGTTATGCGTTATTCGTTAAGCGTTATGCGTTATGCGTTATGCGTTATGCGTTATGCGTTATGCGTTATGCGTTATGCGTTATGCGTTATGCGTTGTGCTTTACGGGTTATGCGATATGTGTTATGCATATGACTTTTTCATTGAGCGTTATGCGTTATGCGTAATGCGTTAAGCGTTATGCGTTACGCGTTATGCGTTAATCGTTAAGCGTTATGCGTTATGCGCTATGCGGTATGCGTTATTCGTTATGCGTTATGCGTTATGCGTTATGCGTTATGCGTTATGCGTTATTCGTTAAGCGTTATGCGTTATGCGTTATGCGTTATGTGTTATGCGTTATGCGTAATGCGTTATGCGTTATGCGTTATGGGCTATGCTTTATGCGTTATGCGTTATGCGTTATGGGTTATTCGTTATGCGTCATGCGTTATCCGTTATGCGTAATGCTTTATGCGTTATGCGTTATTCGTTAAGCGTTATGCGTTATGCGTTATGCGTTATGCGTTATGCGTTATGCGTTATGCGTTATGCGTTATGCGTTATGCGTTATGCGTTATGCGTTATGCGTTATGCGTTACGCGTTATGCGTTATGCATTATGCGATATGCGTTACGCGTTATGCGTTATGCGTTATGCGTTATGCGTTATGCGTTATGCGTTATGCGTTATGCGTTATGCGTTATGCGTTATGCGTTATGCGTTATGCGTTATGCGTTATGCGTTATGCGTTATGCGTTATGCGTTATGCGTTATGCGTTATGCGTTATGCGTTATGCGTTATGCGTTATGCGTTATGCGTTATGCGTTATGCGTTATGCGTTATGCGTTATGCGTAATGCGTTATGAGTTATGCGTTATGCGTTATGCGTCATGCGTCATGCGTTATGCGTTATGCGTTATGCGTTATGCGTTATGCGTTATGCGTTATGCGTTATGCGTTATGCGTTATGCGTTATGCGTTATGCGTTATGCGTTATGCGTTATGCGTTATGCGTTATGCGTTATGCGTTATGCGTTATGCGTTATGCGTTATGCGTTATGCGTTATGCGTTATGCGTTATGCGTTATGCGTTATGCGTTATGCGTTATGCGTTATGCGTTATGCGTTATGCGTTATGCGTTATGCGTTATGCGTTATGCGTTATGCGTTATGCGTTATGCGTTATGCGTTATGCGTTATGCGTTATGCGTTATGCGTTATGCGTTATGCGTTATGCGTTATGCGTTATGCGTTATGCGTTATGCGTTATGCGTTATGCGTTATGCGTTATGCGTTATGCGTTATGCGTTATGCGTTATGCGTTATGCGTTATGCGTTATCCGTTATGCGTTATGCGTTATGCGTTTTGCGTTATGACTTTAGCATTATGACTTTTGCATTATGCGTTATGCGATATGCGCTATGTGTGATGGGTTATGGGATATGCTTTATGCGTCATGCGATATGCGTTATCCGTTATGCGTTATGCGTTATGCGTTATGCGTTAAGCGTTATGCGTTATGCGATATGCGTTATGCGTTATGCGTTATGCGTTATGTGTTATGCGTTATGCGTTATGCGTTATGCGTTATGCGTTATGCGTTATGCGTTATGCGTTATGCGTTATGCGTTATGCGTTACGCGTTACGCGTTACGCGTTATGCGTTATGCGTTATGCGTTGTGCGTTATGCGTTATGCGTTATGCGTTATGCGTTATGCGTTGTGCGTTATGCGTTATGCGTTATGCGTTATGCGTTATGCGTTATGCGTTATGCGTTATGAGTTATGCGTTATGCGTTATGCGTTATGCGTTATGCGTTATGCGTTATGCGTTATGCGTTATGCGTTATGCGTTATGCGTTATGCGTTATGCGTTATGCGTTATGCGTTATGCGTTATGCGTTATGCGTTATGCGTTATGCGTTATGCGTTATGCGTTATGCGTTATGCGTTATGCGTTATGCGTTATGCGTTATGCGTTATGCGTTATGCGTTATGCATTATGCGTTTTGCGTTATGACTTTAGCATTATGACTTTTGCATTATGCGTTATGCGATATGCGCTATGTGTGATGGGTTATGGGATATGCTTTATGCGTCATGCGTTATGGGATATGCTTTATGCGTCATGCGTTATGCGTTATGCGTTATGCGTTATGCGTTATGCGTTATGCGTTATGCGTTATGCGTTATGCGTTATGCGTTATGCGTTATGCGTTATGCGTTATGCGTTATGCGTTATGCGTTATGCGTTATGCGTTATCCGTTATGCGTTATGCGTTATGCGTTAAGCGTTATGCGTTATGCGATATGCGTTATGCGTTATGCGTTATGCGTTATGCGTTATGCGTTATGCGTTATGCGTTATGCGTTATGCGTTATGCGTTATGCGTTATGCGTTATGCGTTATGCGTTATGCGTTATGCGTTATGCGTTATGCGTTATGCGTTATGCGTTATGCGTTATGCGTTATGCGTTATGCGTTATGCGTTATGCGTTATGCGTTATGCGTTATGCGTTATGCGTTATGCGTTATGCGTTATGCGTTATGCGTTATGCGTTATGCGTTATGCGTTTTGCGTTATGACTTTAGCATTATGACTTTTGCATTATGCGTTATGCGATATGCGCTATGTGTGATGGGTTATGGGATATGCTTTATGCGTCATGCGATATGCGTTATCCGTTATGCGTTATGCGTTATGCGTTATGCGTTAAGCGTTATGCGTTATGCGATATGCGTTATGCGTTATGCGTTATGCGTTATGTGTTATGCGTTATGCGTTATGCGTTATGCGTTATGCGTTATGCGTTATGCGTTATGCGTTATGCGTTATGCGTTATGCGTTACGCGTTACGCGTTACGCGTTATGCGTTATGCGTTATGCGTTGTGCGTTATGCGTTATGCGTTATGCGTTATGCGTTATGCGTTGTGCGTTATGCGTTATGCGTTATGCGTTATGCGTTATGCGTTATGCGTTATGCGTTATGCGTTATGAGTTATGCGTTATGCGTTATGCGTTATGCGTTATGCGTTATGCGTTATGCGTTATGCGTTATGCGTTATGCGTTATGCGTTATGCGTTATGCGTTATGCGTTATGCGTTATGCGTTATGCGTTATGCGTTATGCGTTATGCGTTATGCGTTATGCGTTATGCGTTATGCGTTATGCGTTATGCGTTATGCGTTATGCGTTATGCGTTATGCGTTATGCGTTATGCGTTATGCGTTATGCGTTATGCGTTTTGCGTTATGACTTTAGCATTATGACTTTTGCATTATGCGTTATGCGATATGCGCTATGTGTGATGGGTTATGGGATATGCTTTATGCGTCATGCGTTATGGGATATGCTTTATGCGTCATGCGTTATGCGTTATGCGTTATGCGTTATGCGTTATGCGTTATGCGTTATGCGTTATGCGTTATGCGTTATGCGTTATGCGTTATGCGTTATGCGTTATGCGTTATGCGTTATGCGTTATGCGTTATGCGTTATGCGTTATGCGTTATCCGTTATGCGTTATGCGTTATGCGTTAAGCGTTATGCGTTATGCGATATGCGTTATGCGTTATGCGTTATGCGTTATGCGTTATGCGTTATGCGTTATGCGTTATGCGTTATGCGTTATGCGTTATGCGTTATGCGTTATGCGTTATGCGTTATGCGTTATGCGTTATGCGTTATGCGTTATGCGTTATGCGTTATGCGTTATGCGTTATGCGTTATGCGTTATGCGTTATGCGTTATGCGTTATGCGTTATGCGTTATGCGTTATGCGTTATGCGTTATGCGTTATGCGTTATGCGTTATGCGTTATGCGTTATGCGTTATGCGTTATGCGTTATGCGTTATGCGTTATGCGTTATGCGTTATGCGTTATGCGTTATGCGTTATGCGTTATGCGTTATGCGTTATGCGTTATGCGTTATGCGTTATGCGTTATGCGTTATGCGTTATGCGTTATGCGTTATGCGTTATGCGTTATGCGTTATGCGTTATGCGTTATGCGTTATGCGTTATGCGTTATGCGTTATGCGTTATGCGTCATGCGATATGCGTTATGCGTTATGCGTTATGCGTTATGCGTTATGCGTTATGCGTTATGCGTTATGCGTTATGCGTTATGCGTTATGCGTTATGCGTTATGCGTTATGCGTTATGCGTTTTGCGTTATGTCTTTAGCATTATGACTTTTGCATTATGCGTTATGCGATATGCGCTATGTGTGATGGGTTATGGGATATGCTTTATGCGTCATGCGTTATGGGATATGCTTTATGCGTCATGCGTTATGCGTTATGCGTTATGCGTCATGCGATATGCGTTATCCGTTATGCGTTATGCGTTATGCGTTATGCGTTAAGCGTTATGCGTTATGCGATATGCGTTATGCGTTATGCGTTATGCGTTATGTGTTATGCGTTATGCGTTATGCGTTATGCGTTATGCGTTATGCGTTATGCGTTATGCGTTATGCGTTATGCGTTATGCGTTACGCGTTACGCGTTACGCGTTATGCGTTATGCGTTATGCGTTGTGCGTTATGCGTTATGCGTTATGCGTTATGCGTTATGCGTTGTGCGTTATGCGTTATGCGTTATGCGTTATGCGTTATGCGTTATGCGTTATGCGTTATGCGTTATGAGTTATGCGTTATGCGTTATGCGTTATGCGTTATGCGTTATGCGTTATGCGTTATGCGTTATGCGTTATGCGTTATGCGTTATGCGTTATGCGTTATGCGTTATGCGTTATGAGTTATGCGTTATGCGTTATGCGTCATGCGTTATGCGTTATGCGTTATGCGTTATGCGTTATGCGTTATGCGTTATGCGTTATGCGTTATGCGTTATGCGTTATGCGTTATGCGTTATGCGTTATGCGTTATGCGTTATGCGTTATGCGTTATGCGTTATGCGTTATGCGTTATGCGTTATGCGTTATGCGTTATGCGTTATGCGTTATGCGTTATGCGTTATGCGTTATGCGTTATGCGTTATGCGTTATGCGTTATGAGTTATGCGTTATGCGTTATGCGTCATGCGTTATGCGTTATGCGTTATGCGTTATGCGTTATGCGTTATGCGTTATGCGTTATGCGTTATGCGTTATGCGTTATGCGTTATGCGTTATGCGTTATGCGTTATGCGTTATGCGTTATGCGTTATGCGTTATGCGTTATGCGTAATGCGTTATGAGTTATGCGTTATGCGTTATGCGTCATGCGTCATGCGTTATGCGTTATGCGTTATGCGTTATGCGTTATGCGTTATGCGTTATGCGTTATGCGTTATGCGTTATGCGTTATGCGTTATGCGTTATGCGTTATGCGTTATGCGTTATGCGTTATGCGTTATGCGTTATGCGTTATGCGTTATGCGTTATGCGTTATGCGTTATGCGTTATGCGTTATGCGTTATGCGTTATGCGTTATGCGTTATGCGTTATGCGTTATGCGTTATGCGTTATGCGTTATGCGTTATGCGTTATGCGTTATGCGTTATGCGTTATGCGTTATGCGTTATGCGTTATGCGTTATGCGTTATGCGTTATGCGTTATGCGTTATGCGTTATGCGTTATGCGTTATGCGTTATGCGTTATGCGTTATGCGTTATGCGTTATGCGTTATGCGTTATGCGTTATGCGTTATGAGTTATGCGTTATGCGTTATGCGTCATGCGTCATGCGTTATGCGTTATGCGTTATGCGTTATGCGTTAAGCGTTATGCGTTACGCGTTATGCGTTAATCGTTAAGCGTTATGCGTTATGCGCTATGCGGTATGCGTTATTCGTTATGCGTTATGCGTTATGCGTTATGCGTTATGCGTTATGCGTTATGCGTTATGCGTTATGCGTTATGCGTTATTCGTTAAGCGTTATGCGTTATGCGTTATGCGTTATGTGTTATGCGTTATGCGTAATGCGTTATGCGTTATGCGTTATGCGTTATGGGCTATGCTTTATGCGTTATGCGTTATGCGTTATGGGTTATTCGTTATGCGTCATGCGTTATCCGTTATGCGTAATGCTTTATGCGTTATGCGTTATTCGTTAAGCGTTATGCGTTATGCGTTATGCGTTATGCGTTATGCGTTATGCGTTATGCGTTATGCGTTATGCGTTATGCGTTATGCGTTATGCGTTATGCGTTATGCGTTATGCGTTATGCGTTATGCGTTATGCGTTATGCGTTATGCGTTACGCGTTATGCGTTATGCATTATGCGATATGCGTTACGCGTTACGCGTTATGCGTTATGCGTTATGCGTTATGCGTTATGCGTTATGCGTTATGCGTTATGCGTTATGCGTTATGCGTTATGCGTTATGAGTTATGCGTTATGCGTTATGCGTCATGCGTCATGCGTTATGCGTTATGCGTTATGCGTTATGCGTTATGCGTTATGCGTTATGCGTTATGCGTTATGCGTTATGCGTTATGCGTTATGCGTTATGCGTTATGCGTTATGCGTTATGCGTTATGCGTTATGCGTTATGCGTTATGCGTTATGCGTTATGCGTTATGCGTTATGCGTTATGCGTTATGCGTTATGCGTTATGCGTTATGCGTTATGCGTTATGCGTTATGCGTTATGCGTTATGCGTTATGCGTTATGCGTTATGCGTTATGCGTTATGCGTTATGCGTTATGCGTTATGCGTTATGCGTTATGCGATATGCGCTATGTGTGATGGGTTATGGGATATGCTTTATGCGTCATGCGATATGCGTTATCCGTTATGCGTTATGCGTTATGCGTTATGCGTTAAGCGTTATGCGTTATGCGATATGCGTTATGCGTTATGCGTTATGCGTTATGTGTTATGCGTTATGCGTTATGCGTTATGCGTTATGCGTTATGCGTTATGCGTTATGCGTTATGCGTTATGCGTTATGCGTTACGCGTTACGCGTTACGCGTTATGCGTTATGCGTTATGCGTTGTGCGTTATGCGTTATGCGTTATGCGTTATGCGTTATGCGTTGTGCGTTATGCGTTATGCGTTATGCGTTATGCGTTATGCGTTATGCGTTATGCGTTATGCGTTATGCGTTATGAGTTATGCGTTATGCGTTATGCGTTATGCGTTATGCGTTATGCGTTATGCGTTATGCGTTATGCGTTATGCGTTATGCGTTATGCGTTATGCGTTATGCGTTATGCGTTATGCGTTATGCGTTATGCGTTATGCGTTATGCGTTATGCGTTATGCGTTATGCGTTATGCGTTATGCGTTATGCGTTATGCGTTATGCGTTATGCGTTATGCGTTTTGCGTTATGACTTTAGCATTATGACTTTTGCATTATGCGTTATGCGATATGCGCTATGTGTGATGGGTTATGGGATATGCTTTATGCGTCATGCGTTATGGGATATGCTTTATGCGTCATGCGTTATGCGTTATGCGTTATGCGTTATGCGTTATGCGTTATGCGTTATGCGTTATGCGTTATGCGTTATGCGTTATGCGTTATGCGTTATGCGTTATGCGTTATGCGTTATGCGTTATGCGTTATGCGTTATCCGTTATGCGTTATGCGTTATGCGTTAAGCGTTATGCGTTATGCGATATGCGTTATGCGTTATGCGTTATGCGTTATGCGTTATGCGTTATGCGTTATGCGTTATGCGTTATGCGTTATGCGTTATGCGTTATGCGTTATGCGTTATGCGTTATGCGTTATGCGTTATGCGTTATGCGTTATGCGTTATGCGTTATGCGTTATGCGTTATGCGTTATGCGTTATGCGTTATGCGTTATGCGTTATGCGTTATGCGTTATGCGTTATGCGTTATGCGTTTTGCGTTATGACTTTAGCATTATGACTTTTGCATTATGCGTTATGCGATATGCGCTATGTGTGATGGGTTATGGGATATGCTTTATGCGTCATGCGATATGCGTTATCCGTTATGCGTTATGCGTTATGCGTTATGCGTTAAGCGTTATGCGTTATGCGATATGCGTTATGCGTTATGCGTTATGCGTTATGCGTTATGCGTTATGCGTTATTCGTTAAGCGTTATGCGTTATGCGTTATGCGTTATGTGTTATGCGTTATGCGTAATGCGTTATGCGTTATGCGTTATGCGTTATGGGCTATGCTTTATGCGTTATGCGTTATGCGTTATGGGTTATTCGTTATGCGTCATGCGTTATCCGTTATGCGTAATGCTTTATGCGTTATGCGTTATTCGTTAAGCGTTATGCGTTATGCGTTATGCGTTATGCGTTATGCGTTATGCGTTATGCGTTATGCGTTATGCGTTATGCGTTATGCGTTATGCGTTATGCGTTATGCGTTATGCGTTATGCGTTATGCGTTATGCGTTATGCGTTACGCGTTATGCGTTATGCATTATGCGATATGCGTTACGCGTTATGCGTTATGCGTTATGCGTTATGCGTTATGCGTTATGCGTTATGCGTTATGCGTTATGCGTTATGCGTTATGCGTTATGCGTTATGAGTTATGCGTTATGCGTTATGCGTCATGCGTCATGCGTTATGCGTTATGCGTTATGCGTTATGCGTTATGCGTTATGCGTTATGCGTTATGCGTTATGCGTTATGCGTTATGCGTTATGCGTTATGCGTTATGCGTTATGCGTTATGCGTTATGCGTTATGCGTTATGCGTTATGCGTTATGCGTTATGCGTTATGCGTTATGCGTTATGCGTTATGCGTTATGCGTTATGCGTTATGCGTTATGCGTTATGCGTTATGCGTTATGCGTTATGCGTTATGCGTTATGCGTTATGCGATATGCGCTATGTGTGATGGGTTATGGGATATGCTTTATGCGTCATGCGATATGCGTTATCCGTTATGCGTTATGCGTTATGCGTTATGCGTTAAGCGTTATGCGTTATGCGATATGCGTTATGCGTTATGCGTTATGCGTTATGTGTTATGCGTTATGCGTTATGCGTTATGCGTTATGCGTTATGCGTTATGCGTTATGCGTTATGCGTTATGCGTTATGCGTTACGCGTTACGCGTTACGCGTTATGCGTTATGCGTTATGCGTTGTGCGTTATGCGTTATGCGTTATGCGTTATGCGTTGTGCGTTGTGCGTTATGCGTTATGCGTTATGCGTTATGCGTTATGCGTTATGCGTTATGCGTTATGCGTTATGAGTTATGCGTTATGCGTTATGCGTTATGCGTTATGCGTTATGCGTTATGCGTTATGCGTTATGCGTTATGCGTTATGCGTTATGCGTTATGCGTTATGCGTTATGCGTTATGCGTTATGCGTTATGCGTTATGCGTTATGCGTTATGCGTTATGCGTTATGCGTTATGCGTTATGCGTTATGCGTTATGCGTTATGCGTTATGCGTTATGCGTTATGCGTTATGCGTTATGCGTTTTGCGTTATGACTTTAGCATTATGACTTTTGCATTATGCGTTATGCGATATGCGCTATGTGTGATGGGTTATGGGATATGCTTTATGCGTCATGCGTTATGGGATATGCTTTATGCGTCATGCGTTATGCGTTATGCGTTATGCGTTATGCGTTATGCGTTATGCGTTATGCGTTATGCGTTATGCGTTATGCGTTATGCGTTATGCGTTATGCGTTATGCGTTATGCGTTATGCGTTATGCGTTATGCGTTATCCGTTATGCGTTATGCGTTATGCGTTAAGCGTTATGCGTTATGCGATATGCGTTATGCGTTATGCGTTATGCGTTATGCGTTATGCGTTATGCGTTATGCGTTATGCGTTATGCGTTATGCGTTATGCGTTATGCGTTATGCGTTATGCGTTATGCGTTATGCGTTATGCGTTATGCGTTATGCGTTATGCGTTATGCGTTATGCGTTATGCGTTATGCGTTATGCGTTATGCGTTATGCGTTATGCGTTATGCGTTATGCGTTATGCGTTATGCGTTATGCGTTATGCGTTTTGCGTTATGACTTTAGCATTATGACTTTTGCATTATGCGTTATGCGATATGCGCTATGTGTGATGGGTTATGGGATATGCTTTATGCGTCATGCGATATGCGTTATCCGTTATGCGTTATGCGTTATGCGTTATGCGTTAAGCGTTATGCGTTATGCGATATGCGTTATGCGTTATGCGTTATGCGTTATGTGTTATGCGTTATGCGTTATGCGTTATGCGTTATGCGTTATGCGTTATGCGTTATGCGTTATGCGTTATGCGTTATGCGTTACGCGTTACGCGTTACGCGTTATGCGTTATGCGTTATGCGTTGTGCGTTATGCGTTATGCGTTATGCGTTATGCGTTATGCGTTGTGCGTTATGCGTCATGCGTTATGCGTTATGCGTTATGCGTCATGCGATATGCGTTATCCGTTATGCGTTATGCGTTATGCGTTATGCGTTATGCGTTATGCGTTATGCGTTATGCGTTATGCGTTATGCGTTTTGCGTTATGACTTTAGCATTATGACTTTTGCATTATGCGTTATGCGATATGCGCTATGTGTGATGGGTTATGGGATATGCTTTATGCGTCATGCGTTATGGGATATGCTTTATGCGTCATGCGTTATGCGTTATGCGTTATGCGTTATGCGTTATGCGTTATGCGTTATGCGTTATGCGTTATGCGTTATGCGTTATGCGTTATGCGTTATGCGTTATGCGTTATGCGTTATGCGTTATGCGTTATGCGTTATCCGTTATGCGTTATGCGTTATGCGTTAAGCGTTATGCGTTATGCGATATGCGTTATGCGTTATGCGTTATGCGTTATGCGTTATGCGTTATGCGTTATGCGTTATGCGTTATGCGTTATGCGTTATGCGTTATGCGTTATGCGTTATGCGTTATGCGTTATGCGTTATGCGTTATGCGTTATGCGTTATGCGTTATGCGTTATGCGTTATGCGTTATGCGTTATGCGTTATGCGTTATGCGTTATGCGTTATGCGTTATGCGTTATGCGTTATGCGTTATGCGTTATGCGTTATGCGTTATGCGTTATGCGTTATGCGTTATGCGTTATGCGTTATGCGTTATGCGTTATGCGTTATGCGTTATGCGTTATGCGTTATGCGTTATGCGTTATGCGTTATGCGTTATGCGTTATGCGTTATGCGTTATGCGTTATGCGTTATGCGTTATGCGTTATGCGTTATGCGTTATGCGTTATGCGTTATGCGTTATGCGTTATGCGTTATGCGTTATGCGTTATGCGTTATGCGTTATGCGTTATGCGTTATGCGTTATGCGTTATGCGTTATGCGTTATGCGTTATGCGTTATGCGTTATGCGTTATGCGTTATGCGTTATGCGTCATGCGATATGCGTTATGCGTTATGCGTTATGCGTTATGCGTTATGCGTTATGCGTTATGCGTTATGCGTTATGCGTTATGCGTTATGCGTTATGCGTTATGCGTTATGCGTTATGCGTTATGCGTTATGCGTTTTGCGTTATGTCTTTAGCATTATGACTTTTGCATTATGCGTTATGCGATATGCGCTATGTGTGATGGGTTATGGGATATGCTTTATGCGTCATGCGTTATGGGATATGCTTTATGCGTCATGCGTTATGCGTTATGCGTTATGCGTCATGCGATATGCGTTATCCGTTATGCGTTATGCGTTATGCGTTATGCGTTAAGCGTTATGCGTTATGCGATATGCGTTATGCGTTATGCGTTATGCGTTATGCGTTATGCGTTATGCGTTATGCGTTATGCGTTATGCGTTATGCGTTATGCGTTATGCGTTATGCGTTATGCGTTATGCGTTACGCGTTACGCGTTACGCGTTATGCGTTATGCGTTATGCGTTGTGCGTTATGCGTTATGCGTTATGCGTTATGCGTTATGCGTTGTGCGTTATGCGTTATGCGTTATGCGTTATGCGTTATGCGTTATGCGTTATGCGTTATGCGTTATGAGTTATGCGTTATGCGTTATGCGTTATGCGTTATGCGTTATGCGTTATGCGTTATGCGTTATGCGTTATGCGTTATGCGTTATGCGTTATGCGTTATGCGTTATGCGTTATGCGTTATGAGTTATGCGTTATGCGTTATGCGTCATGCGTTATGCGTTATGCGTTATGCGTTATGCGTTATGCGTTATGCGTTATGCGTTATGCGTTATGCGTTATGCGTTATGCGTTATGCGTTATGCGTTATGCGTTATGCGTTATGCGTTATGCGTTATGCGTTATGCGTTATGCGTTATGCGTTATGCGTTATGCGTTATGCGTTATGCGTTATGCGTTATGCGTTATGCGTTATGCGTTATGCGTTATGCGTTATGCGTTATGCGTTATGCGTTATGCGTTATGCGTTATGAGTTATGCGTTATGCGTTATGCGTCATGCGTCATGCGTTATGCGTTATGCGTTATGCGTTATGCGTTAAGCGTTATGCGTTACGCGTTATGCGTTAATCGTTAAGCGTTATGCGTTATGCGCTATGCGGTATGCGTTATTCGTTATGCGTTATGCGTTATGCGTTATGCGTTATGCGTTATGCGTTATGCGTTATGCGTTATGCGTTATTCGTTAAGCGTTATGCGTTATGCGTTATGCGTTATGTGTTATGCGTTATGCGTAATGCGTTATGCGTTATGCGTTATGCGTTATGGGCTATGCTTTATGCGTTATGCGTTATGCGTTATGGGTTATTCGTTATGCGTCATGCGTTATCCGTTATGCGTAATGCTTTATGCGTTATGCGTTATTCGTTAAGCGTTATGCGTTATGCGTTATGCGTTATGCGTTATGCGTTATGCGTTATGCGTTATGCGTTATGCGTTATGCGTTATGCGTTATGCGTTATGCGTTATGCGTTATGCGTTATGCGTTATGCGTTATGCGTTACGCGTTATGCGTTATGCATTATGCGATATGCGTTACGCGTTATGCGTTATGCGTTATGCGTTATGCGTTATGCGTTATGCGTTATGCGTTATGCGTTATGCGTTATGCGTTATGCGTTATGAGTTATGCGTTATGCGTTATGCGTCATGCGTCATGCGTTATGCGTTATGCGTTATGCGTTATGCGTTATGCGTTATGCGTTATGCGTTATGCGTTATGCGTTATGCGTTATGCGTTATGCGTTATGCGTTATGCGTTATGCGTTATGCGTTATGCGTTATGCGTTATGCGTTATGCGTTATGCGTTATGCGTTATGCGTTATGCGTTATGCGTTATGCGTTATGCGTTATGCGTTATGCGTTATGCGTTATGCGTTATGCGTTATGCGTTATGCGTTATGCGTTATGCGTTATGCGTTATGCGTTATGCGTTATGCGTTATGCGTTATGCGTTATGCGTTATGCGTTATGCGTTATGCGTTATGCGTTATGCGTTATGCGTTATGCGTTATGCGTTATGCGTTATGCGTTATGCGTTATGCGTTATGCGTTATGCGTTATGCGTTATGCGTTATGCGTTATGCGTTATGCGTTATGCGTTATGCGTTATGCGTTATGCGTTATGCGTTATGCGTTATGCGTTATGCGTTATGCGTTTTGCGTTATGACTTTAGCATTATGACTTTTGCATTATGCGTTATGCGATATGCGCTATGTGTGATGGGTTATGGGATATGCTTTATGCGTCATGCGTTATGGGATATGCTTTATGCGTCATGCGTTATGCGTTATGCGTTATGCGTCATGCGATATGCGTTATCCGTTATGCGTTATGCGTTATGCGTTAAGCGTTATGCGTTATGCGTTATGCGTTATGCGTTATTCGTTAAGCGTTATGCGTTATGCGTTATGCGTTATGTGTTATGCGTTATGCGTAATGCGTTATGCGTTATGCGTTATGGGCTATGCTTTATGCGTTATGCGTTATGCGTTATGGGTTATTCGTTATGCGTCATGCGTTATCCGTTATGCGTAATGCTTTATGCGTTATGCGTTATTCGTTAAGCGTTATGCGTTATGCGTTATGCGTTATGCGTTATGCGTTATGCGTTATGCGTTATGCGTTATGCGTTATGCGTTATGCGTTATGCGTTATGCGTTATGCGTTATGAGTTATGCGTTATGCGTTATGCGTCATGCGTCATGCGTTATGCGTTATGCGTTATGCGTTATGCGTTATGCGTTATGCGTTATGCGTTATGCGTTATGCGTTATGCGTTATGCGTTATGCGTTATGCGTTATGCGTTATGCGTTATGCGTTATGCGTTATGCGTTATGCGTTATGCGTTATGCGTTATGCGTTATGCGTTATGCGTTATGCGTTATGCGTTATGCGTTATGCGTTATGCGTTATGCGTTATGCGTTATGCGTTATGAGTTATGCGTTATGCGTTATGCGTCATGCGTCATGCGTTATGCGTTATGCGTTATGCGTTATGCGTTAAGCGTTATGCGTTACGCGTTATGCGTTAATCGTTAAGCGTTATGCGTTATGCGCTATGCGGTATGCGTTATTCGTTATGCGTTATGCGTTATGCGTTATGCGTTATGCGTTATGCGTTATGCGTTATGCGTTATGCGTTATTCGTTAAGCGTTATGCGTTATGCGTTATGCGTTATGTGTTATGCGTTATGCGTAATGCGTTATGCGTTATGCGTTATGCGTTATGGGCTATGCTTTATGCGTTATGCGTTATGCGTTATGGGTTATTCGTTATGCGTCATGCGTTATCCGTTATGCGTAATGCTTTATGCGTTATGCGTTATTCGTTAAGCGTTATGCGTTATGCGTTATGCGTTATGCGTTATGCGTTATGCGTTATGCGTTATGCGTTATGCGTTATGCGTTATGCGTTATGCGTTATGCGTTATGCGTTATGCGTTATGCGTTATGCGTTATGCGTTATGCGTTACGCGTTATGCGTTATGCATTATGCGATATGCGTTACGCGTTATGCGTTATGCGTTATGCGTTATGCGTTATGCGTTATGCGTTATGCGTTATGCGTTATGCGTTATGCGTTATGCGTTATGCGTTATGAGTTATGCGTTATGCGTTATGCGTCATGCGTCATGCGTTATGCGTTATGCGTTATGCGTTATGCGTTATGCGTTATGCGTTATGCGTTATGCGTTATGCGTTATGCGTTATGCGTTATGCGTTATGCGTTATGCGTTATGCGTTATGCGTTATGCGTTATGCGTTATGCGTTATGCGTTATGCGTTATGCGTTATGCGTTATGCGTTATGCGTTATGCGTTATGCGTTATGCGTTATGCGTTATGCGTTATGCGTTATGCGTTATGCGTTATGCGTTATGCGTTATGCGTTATGCGTTATGCGTTATGCGTTATGCGTTATGCGTTATGCGTTATGCGTTATGCGTTATGCGTTATGCGTTATGCGTTATGCGTTATGCGTTATGCGTTATGCGTTATGCGTTATGCGTTATGCGTTATGCGTTATGCGTTATGCGTTATGCGTTATGCGTTATGCGTTATGCGTTATGCGTTATGCGTTATGCGTTATGCGTTATGCGTTATGCGTTATGCGTTATGCGTTATGCGTTATGCGTTATGCGTTATGCGTTATGCGTTATGCGTTATGAGTTATGCGTTATGCGTTATGCGTCATGCGTTATGCGTTATGCGTTATGCGTTATGCGTTATGCGTTATGCGTTATGCGTTATGCGTTATGCGTTATGCGTTATGCGTTATGCGTCATGCGTCATGCGTTATGCGTTATGCGTTATGCGTTATGCGTTATGCGTTATGCGTTATGCGTTATGCGTTATGCGTTATGCGTTATGCGTTATGCGTTATGCGTTATGCGTTATGCGTTATGCGTTATGCGTTATGCGTTATGCGTTATGCGTTATGCGTTATGCGTTATGCGTTATGCGTTATGCGTTATGCGTTATGCGTTATGCGTTATGCGTTATGCGTTATGCGTTATGCGTTATGCGTTATGCGTTATGCGTTATGCGTTATGCGTTATGCGTTATGCGTTATGCGTTATGCGTTATGCGTTATGCGTTATGCGTTATGCGTTATGCGTTATGCGTTATGCGTTATGCGTTATGCGTTATGCGTTATGCGTTATGCGTTATGCGTTATGCGTTATGCGTTATGCGTTATGCGTTATGCGTTATGCGTTATGCGTTATGCGTTATGCGTTATGCGTTATGCGTTATGCGTTATGCGTTATGCGTTATGCGTTATGCGTTATGCGTTATGAGTTATGCGTTATGCGTTATGCGTCATGCGTTATGCGTTATGCGTTATGCGTTATGCGTTATGCGTTATGCGTTATGCGTTATGCGTTATGCGTTATGCGTTATGCGTTATGCGTTATGCGTTATGCGTTATGCGTTATGCGTTATGCGTTATGCGTTATGCGTTATGCGTTATGCGTTATGCGTTATGCGTTATGCGTTATGCGTTATGCGTTATGCGTTATGCGTTATGCGTTATGCGTTATGCGTTATGCGTTATGAGTTATGAGTTATGCGTTATGCGTTATGCGTCATGCGTCATGCGTTATGCGTTATGCGTTATGCGTTATGCGTTAAGCGTTATGCGTTACGCGTTATGCGTTAATCGTTAAGCGTTATGCGTTATGCGCTATGCGGTATGCGTTATTCGTTATGCGTTATGCGTTATGCGTTATGCGTTATGCGTTATGCGTTATGCGTTATGCGTTATGCGTTATTCGTTAAGCGTTATGCGTTATGCGTTATGCGTTATGTGTTATGCGTTATGCGTAATGCGTTATGCGTTATGCGTTATGCGTTATGGGCTATGCTTTATGCGTTATGCGTTATGCGTTATGGGTTATTCGTTATGCGTCATGCGTTATCCGTTATGCGTAATGCTTTATGCGTTATGCGTTATTCGTTAAGCGTTATGCGTTATGCGTTATGCGTTATGCGTTATGCGTTATGCGTTATGCGTTATGCGTTATGCGTTATGCGTTATGCGTTATGCGTTATGCGTTATGCGTTATGCGTTATGCGTTATGCGTTATGCGTTACGCGTTATGCGTTATGCATTATGCGATATGCGTTACGCGTTATGCGTTATGCGTTATGCGTTATGCGTTATGCGTTATGCGTTATGCGTTATGCGTTATGCGTTATGCGTTATGCGTTATGCGTTATGAGTTATGCGTTATGCGTTATGCGTCATGCGTCATGCGTTATGCGTTATGCGTTATGCGTTATGCGTTATGCGTTATGCGTTATGCGTTATGCGTTATGCGTTATGCGTTATGCGTTATGCGTTATGCGTTATGCGTTATGCGTTATGCGTTATGCGTTATGCGTTATGCGTTATGCGTTATGCGTTATGCGTTATGCGTTATGCGTTATGCGTTATGCGTTAAGCGTTATGCGTTACGCGTTATGCGTTATGCGTTATGCGTTATGCGTTATGCGTTATGCGTTATGCGTTATGCGTTATGCGTTATGCGTTATGCGTTATGCGTTATGCGTTATGCGTTATGCGTTATGCGTTATGCGTTATGCGTTATGCGTTATGCGTTATGCGTTATGCGTTATGCGTTATGCGTTTTGCGTTATGACTTTAGCATTATGACTTTTGCATTATGCGTTATGCGATATGCGCTATGTGTGATGGGTTATGGGATATGCTTTATGCGTCATGCGTTATGTGTGGGAATGATTACATCGGCAAGGCCATCAACCGACCGAGTCGTTGCCCTCGTACGAAAAACATCAAACGACACACGTTAGCCACTGTAAACAGTCGAGGACCGGGGCAATGAACTGTCAAATAAACCTAAGCCAGTGTCATCGCGCGTACCCTGGCTAGGTCACGAAAAAACACATGTAGGTGTGCCGAGACGCACCTGTGTGTACGACGATAAAGCCAGGCCGCAGAGGACGCGGAACGTCTTTTGTCCGAAAACGCAACGATACGAACCACGATACGATATACGGACACGATCACGACTTACGGCTACGACACACGGTTAACGATTACGATTTACGGCTTCCGATTGGAAATCTGCGAATGCGGATACGTTTTGTATTATAATTGTACTGTCTCTATCCTTGTTGTTTCTGTCGTGTTATTCTAAATAAAGGACAGATATTTAATTCTACAAAATCTTGTTCCTACAATTGGGGGCTCGTCCGGGATAAACAGCGACCGGAGAATACGCGTCGGAAAGTACAATAGATCGGGAGTCAGTATCGAAAATAGAATCGCGAGTGTTCTTCAATTCGAGACGAGATGGATGACCGAACACTGCAAAATCTCACCACGGCACACCTGAAGGAGGTCTTGAGGAAAAGGACCCTGTCCACGAGCGGCACGAAGAACGAGCTGGTTGCAAGACTGCTCGAACACGGCATCGGAGAAGACGAGATTTTTGGCAATAACGATCCGCCAAACCCGGCAGACCGCAAACCAACGCCGACACCCAACGCGTCTGAACTTGCCGACCAGATGGAATTCCTGAAGCTCCGGCTAGAGCTGATGGAAAAGGAGAAGGAGGTGGCCATCAGAGAAGCTGAGTTGGCTAAACGCGAGCTGGAATTTTTGCGGCAAACGCAGGATCGTAACGGACAACAACCCGTGAGATCGGAAGCAGCAAATACGACAACGGAGCACCTTCGCATGAGCATTACGGCCATTGCGGACCTGCTCAATCACTTTGACGGCTCGGAAGGCACTTACAAGACGTGGACGAGGCAGTTTCAGCTCCTACGCAGCACGTATAGGTTGCGAGATGACGCTTGCCGCATCTTGATCGTCTCCAGGCTCCGAGGTAAGGCCTTGGATTGGTTTCATTCCAGACCGGAGCACACGGGGATGACGATCGAGACGCTGCTGGAGCAGATAGGGTCTATGTTCTACCTAAGGCCCAACCGTCTGAAGGCGAGACGTCAATTCGAGGAGAGGACGTGGCAGCGAGGGGAATCTTTCGCTGATTACCTTCATCAGAAGGTGATCCTGGCCAATCGCATCTCCATAGAGGAAGAAGAATTGATAGATTGCATCATAGACGGGATACCCAATCCTGTCCTCCAAGACCAGGCCCGCCTACAACGGTTCCAAACGAGGACGGATCTTCTGGAGGCGTTCGGAAAAATCGCGATTCGGACGACGGCTACAAACGCGACGCCCAGGGGAGCAACCTCAGCGTCCACGTCGACACCGAGGCCCACAAACGCAGCAAACACCGCGCCGAGGCGATGCACTAACTGCGGCGATCGAGGACACCTCACAGCGAGCTGCCCCGCCCAGAATCGAGGTCGTAAGTGCTTTAATTGTAACGAATACGGTCATATCTCGCGCGAATGCCCTAAGAAATCGCCCGCGAAAGACGTCCTCGCTGTCGCGGTATCTACCGAGAGTAAATACCGCAAAGATATTCGTGTCAACGGATGCGCCGCGGTCGCCGTGCTCGACACGGGCAGTGACGTGTCATTGATTCGCGAGGATGTATACCGCGATGTCGGAGCACCACCGTTAACACGCGAAGAACTGCACCTACGCGGGATAGGCGCGGAACGCTGTATCACGCTGGGAAAATTCAGGGCCGAAATCGTTATCGACGGGGAAATACGTGAGGCTACGCTACGCGTCGTGGGGAATACCGTCCTAGAGTACGGGGTGCTACTCGGTTTCGACTTCATCGACACCGCGGAGTGGACGGTGAAAAATGGTGTGATGACATTGACGACACAGTCACAAACACAAGATAGCATCCCCGAAATCCTACATGTACGACACGAACCTCCCCACGACACGATTAACGTTTCCCATGTCGATAACGCGAAATTACGCGACGAAATCGAAACGACTGTACGGAATTACAAGCCAGACGCGATTCGCGAGGTCGGAGTTACGATGAGAATCATTGTAAAAGATAACGAACCGGTTTATCAGCGGCCAAGAAGGCTCTCACCTTCCGAAAGAGACGAAGTTAATCGGCAAATTAGTGAGTGGATACGCGACGGCGTCGCGCAACCCTCTCTTTCGGAATACGCGAGTCCAGTCGTCCTCGTGAAGAAGAAGGACAATTCCACCCGCCTATGCGTAGATTATCGGCAACTGAACACGAAGATAGTACGAGACCGGTATCCCCTCCCACTAATCGAGGATCAGCTCGATTTGCTGCAGGGTGCCTTGGTCTACAGCACGATAGATTTGCGGAACGCGTTTTTTCATGTACCGGTCGAGCAGGAAAGCCGAAAATATACGGCTTTTATCGTACCCGACGGACACTATGAGTTTCTGAAGGTCCCGTTTGGTCTCTGCAATTCGCCAGCAGTCTTTCAGCGATTTGTAAACGTCGCGTTCAGAGATCTAATTGCGGAAAAAACGGTACTAACGTATATAGACGATTTAGTCATACCCGCGACGGATCACGAGAACGGCACACGACGGTTAATAGCGGTTCTCAAACGCGCGGCAGAATGCGGGCTACGAATAAATTGGTCTAAATGCGAGTTTCTTAAGACACGCGTAGAATATCTCGGGCACATAGTCGAGGGAGGTACTATACGCCCCTCGGAAAATAAAACCAAAGCGGTAGCCCGTTTTCCGACTCCGACCACGGTTAGGCAGGTACAGAGCTTCCTCGGGCTGTCCGGTTACTTCCGAAAGTTCATCGCGAACTATTCTACGATAGCACGACCACTGACACGTCTTTTGAAGGCAGACGTGCCCTTCCAATTTGAATCGGAAGAACGAAACGCATTCGCACTTCTCAAGGAAGCTCTGACCAGAGGACCAGTATTACAGCTTTATCAGCGCGAGCGAGAAACGGAATTACACACCGATGCGTCGATGCTTGGATACGGGGCGATACTGTTGCAACGCGATAGCGAGGACGGTGCGTTCCACCCTGTATATTACGCGAGCGGCATGACGACGGCGGCGGAACAACGGTATCCGAGTTACGAGTTAGAAGTTTTGGCGATAATAAGGTCCCTCCGGAAGTTCAGGGTTTATTTGCTCGGTATACCATTCAAAGTCGTCACGGACTGTAGGGCATTCACGCTGACCATGCGAAAAAGAGACCTCTGCGTTCGGGTCGCACGTTGGGCACTGCTGCTCGAGGAGTTCCAATACTCGATCGAACATCGTCCGGGGACCACGATGCAACACGTCGACGCACTCAGCCGCAACCCTGCGTCAACGTGCCTCGCAATCGAGAGCGAGGAAGGTGTCACGGCACGAATTCGCAAGGCACAGGAACGCGACGACGCCTTACGAAAAATTGTAACGGGCATTGAGGAGCGAGGGGTCGACGGATACGCGCTACGACGAGGGCTGCTAATGCGGGAAGTAGACGGTGACCTGCGTATCGTCGTGCCGCGAGGAATGCAAACGCAGGTCACACGAAAAGCACACGAAAACGGGCATTTTTCGGCCGTAAAAACCGAGGCTCTGCTGAAACGCGATTACTGGTTCCCTGCCATGCGAGCAAAGGTCGACAGAATAATCAGTAATTGCGTCGACTGCATCCTCGCGGAACGAAAGAAAGGGCGACAGGAAGGGTTCTTACACGCGATCGAGAAAGGGGATCGGCCGCTTGAAACGTACCACGTCGACCATCTCGGCCCTCTCCCTTCCACGCGAAAACAATATCGACACATTTTCGTCGTGGTGGACGCGTTC
Organism: Lasioglossum baleicum; assembly: GCF_051020765.1. NCBI lineage: Eukaryota > Metazoa > Arthropoda > Insecta > Hymenoptera > Halictidae > Lasioglossum > Lasioglossum baleicum. The sequence continues at coordinate 639,810 of NW_027469128.1, forward strand.
ACAAAATTTGTATGGCTCTACGCCACGAAAACGACGAACGCGGTCGAGGTTACGGACCGTCTGCGTAAGCAGGCGGAGATCTTCGGGAATCCGCGAAGGATAGTCTCCGATAGAGGCACGGCCTTTACGTCCCACGCCTTTAGGGATTATTGTAACGAGGAGGGAATCGGACATTCTCTCGTCACCACCGGCGTACCACGAGGCAACGGGCAGGTGGAACGAGTAAACCGAACGCTGATCCCGTTGCTAACAAAAATATCCGCACCGAATGCCGCCGAATGGTATAAACACCTTAAGAAGGCCCAAATGCTGCTCAACGCCACACTCCACCGGAGCACTGGGGTGTCTCCATTTACACTACTCTTCGGAACGCGGATGCATTTGAAGGACGACCCCCAGGTTCGTGAAATTATCGAGTCCGAGCTGGCGGAAATGTTTCAGGCGGACCGAGACGAAATACGTCAGCAAGCCAAGGAAAGGCTACAACGCATCCAACAGGAGAACCAAAAACAATACGACCGGCGACGGAAGAAAGCCACCGTGTACCACGAGGGGGACTTGGTCTCTGTGCAACGTACACAGGCTGGACCAGGTTTGAAGCTGGCCGGAAAGTTTCTGGGTCCGTACGAGGTGACGCGCGTTCTACGGAATGACCGATACCTGGTGACGAAGATCGGGGAGCATGAAGGACCTCGTCAAACTTCAACTTCAGCAGACCACATGAAACGATGGATCGATGTAGACGACGAGAGTGAAGGGGATGAGAGCGAAAAGGAAGAAGATATCTGAGGGCAGATATCGATGCAGGACGGCCGAGTGTGGGAATGATTACATCGGCAAGGCCATCAACCGACCGAGTCGTTGCCCTCGTACGAAAAACATCAAACGACACACGTTAGCCACTGTAAACAGTCGAGGACCGGGGCAATGAACTGTCAAATAAACCTAAGCCAGTGTCATCGCGCGTACCCTGGCTAGGTCACGAAAAAACACATGTAGGTGTGCCGAGACGCACCTGTGTGTACGACGATAAAGCCAGGCCGCAGAGGACGCGGAACGTCTTTTGTCCGAAAACGCAACGATACGAACCACGATACGATATACGGACACGATCACGACTTACGGCTACGACACACGGTTAACGATTACGATTTACGGCTTCCGATTGGAAATCTGCGAATGCGGATACGTTTTGTATTATAATTGTACTGTCTCTATCCTTGTTGTTTCTGTCGTGTTATTCTAAATAAAGGACAGATATTTAATTCTACAAAATCTTGTTCCTACATATGGGATATGCTTTATGCGTCATGCGTTATGCGTTATGCGTTATGCGTCATGCGATATGCGTTATCCGTTATGCGTTATGCGTTATGCGTTAAGCGTTATGCGTTATGCGTTATGCGTTATGCGTTATTCGTTAAGCGTTATGCGTTATGCGTTATGCGTTATGTGTTATGCGTTATGCGTAATGCGTTATGCGTTATGCGTTATGGGCTATGCTTTATGCGTTATGCGTTATGCGTTATGGGTTATTCGTTATGCGTCATGCGTTATCCGTTATGCGTAATGCTTTATGCGTTATGCGTTATTCGTTAAGCGTTATGCGTTATGCGTTATGCGTTATGCGTTATGCGTTATGCGTTATGCGTTATGCGTTATGCGTTATGCGTTATGCGTTGTGCTTTACGGGTTATGCGATATGTGTTATGCATATGACTTTTTCATTGAGCGTTATGCGTTATGCGTAATGCGTTAAGCGTTATGCGTTACGCGTTATGCGTTAATCGTTAAGCGTTATGCGTTATGCGCTATGCGGTATGCGTTATTCGTTATGCGTTATGCGTTATGCGTTATGCGTTATGCGTTATGCGTTATTCGTTAAGCGTTATGCGTTATGCGTTATGCGTTATGTGTTATGCGTTATGCGTAATGCGTTATGCGTTATGCGTTATGGGCTATGCTTTATGCGTTATGCGTTATGCGTTATGGGTTATTCGTTATGCGTCATGCGTTATCCGTTATGCGTAATGCTTTATGCGTTATGCGTTATTCGTTAAGCGTTATGCGTTATGCGTTATGCGTTATGCGTTATGCGTTATGCGTTATGCGTTATGCGTTATGCGTTATGCGTTATGCGTTATGCGTTATGCGTTATGCGTTACGCGTTATGCGTTATGCATTATGCGATATGCGTTACGCGTTATGCGTTATGCGTTATGCGTTATGCGTTATGCGTTATGCGTTATGCGTTATGCGTTATGCGTTATGCGTTATGCGTTATGCGTTATGCGTTATGCGTTATGCGTTATGCGTTATGCGTTATGCGTTATGCGTTATGCGTTATGCGTTATGCGTTATGCGTTATGCGTTATGCGTTATGCGTTATGCGTTATGCGTTATGCGTTATGCGTTATGCGTTATGCGTTATGCGTTATGCGTCATGCGTCATGCGTTATGCGTTATGCGTTATGCGTTATGCGTTATGCGTTATGCGTTATGCGTTATGCGTTATGCGTTATGCGTTATGCGTTATGCGTTATGCGTTATGCGTTATGCGTTATGCGTTATGCGTTATGCGTTATGCGTTATGCGTTATGCGTTATGCGTTATGCGTTATGCGTTATGCGTTATGCGTTATGCGTTATGCGTTATGCGTTATGCGTTATGCGTTATGCGTTATGCGTTATGCGTTATGCGTTATGCGTTATGCGTTATGCGTTATGCGTTATGCGTTATGCGTTATGCGTTATGCGTTATGCGTTATGCGTTATGCGTTATGCGTTATGCGTTATGCGTTATGCGTTATGCGTTATGCGTTATGCGTTATGCGTTATGCGTTATGCGTTATGCGTTATGCGTTATGCGTTATGCGTTATGCGTTATGCGTTTTGCGTTATGACTTTAGCATTATGACTTTTGCATTATGCGTTATGCGATATGCGCTATGTGTGATGGGTTATGGGATATGCTTTATGCGTCATGCGTTATGGGATATGCTTTATGCGTCATGCGTTATGCGTTATGCGTTATGCGTCATGCGATATGCGTTATCCGTTATGCGTTATGCGTTATGCGTTAAGCGTTATGCGTTATGCGATATGCGTTATGCGTTATGCGTTATGCGTTATGCGTTATGCGTTATGCGTTATGCGTTATGCGTTATGCGTTATGCGTTATGCGTTATGCGTTATGCGTTATGCGTTATGCGTTATGCGTTATGCGTTATGCGTTATGCGTTATGCGTTATGCGTTATGCGTTATGCGTTATGCGTTATGCGTTATGCGTTATGCGTTATGCGTTATGCGTTATGCGTTATGCGTTATGCGTTATGCGTTATGCGTTATGCGTTATGCGTTATGCGTTATGCGTTATGCGTTATGCGTTATGCGTCATGCGATATGCGTTATGCGTTATGCGTTATGCGTTATGCGTTATGCGTTATGCGTTATGCGTTATGCGTTATGCGTTATGCGTTATGCGTTATGCGTTATGCGTTATGCGTTATGCGTTATGCGTTATGCGTTATGCGTTTTGCGTTATGTCTTTAGCATTATGACTTTTGCATTATGCGTTATGCGATATGCGCTATGTGTGATGGGTTATGGGATATGCTTTATGCGTCATGCGTTATGGGATATGCTTTATGCGTCATGCGTTATGCGTTATGCGTTATGCGTCATGCGATATGCGTTATCCGTTATGCGTTATGCGTTATGCGTTATGCGTTAAGCGTTATGCGTTATGCGTTATGCGTTATGCGTTATGCGTTATGTGTTATGCGTTATGCGTTATGCGTTATGCGTTATGCGTTATGCGTTATGCGTTATGCGTTATGCGTTATGCGTTATGCGTTACGCGTTACGCGTTACGAGTTACGCGTTATGCGTTATGCGTTGTGCGTTATGCGTTATGCGTTATGCGTTATGCGTTATGCGTTGTGCGTTATGCGTTATGCGTTATGCGTTATGCGTTATGCGTTATGCGTTATGCGTTATGCGTTATGCGTTATGCGTTATGAGTTATGCGTTATGCGTTATGCGTTATGCGTTATGCGTTATGCGTTATGCGTTATGCGTTATGCGTTATGCGTTATGCGTTATGCGTTATGCGTTATGCGTTATGCGTTATGCGTTATGCGTTATGCGTTATGCGTTATGCGTTATGCGTTATGCGTTATGCGTTATGAGTTATGCGTTATGCGTTATGCGTCATGCGTTATGCGTTATGCGTTATGCGTTATGCGTTATGCGTTATGCGTTATGCGTTATGCGTTATGCGTTACGCGTTATGCGTTATGCATTATGCGATATGCGTTACGCGTTATGCGTTATGCGTTATGCGTTATGCGTTATGCGTTATGCGTTATGCGTTATGCGTTATGCGTTATGCGTTATGCGTTATGCGTTATGCGTTATGCGTTATGCGTTATGCGTTATGCGTTATGCGTTATGCGTTATGCGTTATGCGTTATGCGTTATGCGTTATGCGTTATGCGTTATGCGTTATGCGTTATGCGTTATGCGTTATGCGTTATGCGTTATGCGTAATGCGTTATGAGTTATGCGTTATGCGTTATGCGTCATGCGTCATGCGTTATGCGTTATGCGTTATGCGTTATGCGTTATGCGTTATGCGTTATGCGTTATGCGTTATGCGTTATGCGTTATGCGTTATGCGTTATGCGTTATGCGTTATGCGTTATGCGTTATGCGTTATGCGTTATGCGTTATGCGTTATGCGTTATGCGTTATGCGTTATGCGTTATGCGTTATGCGTTATGCGTTATGCGTTATGCGTTATGCGTTATGCGTTATGCGTTATGCGTTATGCGTTATGCGTTATGCGTTATGCGTTATGCGTTATGCGTTATGCGTTATGCGTTATGCGTTATGCGTTATGCGTTATGCGTTATGCGTTATGCGTTATGCGTTATGCGTTATGCGTTATGCGTTATGCGTTATGCGTTATGCGTTATGCGTTATGCGTTATGCGTTATGCGTTATGCGTTATGCGTTATGCGTTATGCGTTATGCGTTATGCGTTATGCGTTATGCGTTATGCGTTATGCGTTTTGCGTTATGACTTTAGCATTATGACTTTTGCATTATGCGTTATGCGATATGCGCTATGTGTGATGGGTTATGGGATATGCTTTATGCGTCATGCGTTATGGGATATGCTTTATGCGTCATGCGTTATGCGTTATGCGTTATGCGTTATGCGTTATGCGTTATGCGTTATGCGTTATGCGTTATGCGTTATGCGTTATGCGTTATGCGTTATGCGTTATGCGTTATGCGTTATGCGTTATGCGTTATGCGTTATGCGTTATGCGTTATGCGTTATGCGTTATGCGTTATGCGTTATGCGTTATCCGTTATGCGTTATGCGTTATGCGTTATGCGTTAAGCGTTATGCGTTATGCGATATGCGTTATGCGTTATGCGTTATGCGTTATGCGTTATGCGTTATGCGTTATGCGTTATGCGTTATGCGTTATGCGTTATGCGTTATGCGTTATGCGTTATGCGTTATGCGTTATGCGTTATGCGTTATGCGTTATGCGTTATGCGTTATGCGTTATGCGTTATGCGTTATGCGTTATGCGTTATGCGTTATGCGTTATGCGTTATGCGTTATGCGTTATGCGTTATGCGTTATGCGTTATGCGTTATGCGTTATGCGTTATGCGTTATGCGTTATGCGTTATGCGTTATGCGTTATGCGTTATGCGTTATGCGTTATGCGTTATGCGTTATGCGTTATGCGTTATGCGTTATGCGTTATGCGTTATGCGTTATGCGTTATGAGTTATGCGTTATGCGTTATGCGTCATGCGTTATGCGTTATGCGTTATGCGTTATGCGTTATGCGTTATGCGTTATGCGTTATGCGTTATGCGTTACGCGTTATGCGTTATGCATTATGCGATATGCGTTACGCGTTATGCGTTATGCGTTATGCGTTATGCGTTATGCGTTATGCGTTATGCGTTATGCGTTATGCGTTATGCGTTATGCGTTATGCGTTATGCGTTATGCGTTATGCGTTATGCGTTATGCGTTATGCGTTATGCGTTATGCGTTATGCGTTATGCGTTAGGCGTTATGCGTTATGCGTTATGCGTTATGCGTTATGCGTTATGCGTTATGCGTTATGCGTTATGCGTTATGCGTAATGCGTTATGAGTTATGCGTTATGCGTTATGCGTCATGCGTCATGCGTTATGCGTTATGCGTTATGCGTTATGCGTTATGCGTTATGCGTTATGCGTTATGCGTTATGCGTTATGCGTTATGCGTTATGCGTTATGCGTTATGCGTTATGCGTTATGCGTTATGCGTTATGCGTTATGCGTTATGCGTTATGCGTTATGCGTTATGCGTTATGCGTTATGCGTTATGCGTTATGCGTTATGCGTTATGCGTTATGCGTTATGCGTTATGCGTTATGCGTTATGCGTTATGCGTTATGCGTTATGCGTTATGCGTTATGCGTTATGCGTTATGCGTTATGCGTTATGCGTTATGCGTTATGCGTTATGCGTTATGCGTTATGCGTTATGCGTTATGCGTTATGCGTTATGCGTTATGCGTTATGCGTTATGCGTTATGCGTTATGCGTTATGCGTTATGCGTTATGCGTTATGCGTTATGCGTTATGCGTTATGCGTTATGCGTTATGCGTTATGCGTTTTGCGTTATGACTTTAGCATTATGACTTTTGCATTATGCGTTATGCGATATGCGCTATGTGTGATGGGTTATGGGATATGCTTTATGCGTCATGCGTTATGGGATATGCTTTATGCGTCATGCGTTATGCGTTATGCGTTATGCGTTATGCGTTATGCGTTATGCGTTATGCGTTATGCGTTATGCGTTATGCGTTATGCGTTATGCGTTATGCGTTATGCGTTATGCGTTATGCGTTATGCGTTATGCGTTATGCGTTATGCGTTATGCGTTATGCGTTATGCGTTATGCGTTATCCGTTATGCGTTATGCGTTATGCGTTATGCGTTAAGCGTTATGCGTTATGCGATATGCGTTATGCGTTATGCGTTATGCGTTATGCGTTATGCGTTATGCGTTATGCGTTATGCGTTATGCGTTATGCGTTATGCGTTATGCGTTATGCGTTATGCGTTATGCGTTATGCGTTATGCGTTATGCGTTATGCGTTATGCGTTATGCGTTATGCGTTATGCGTTATGCGTTATGCGTTATGCGTTATGCGTTATGCGTTATGCGTTATGCGTTATGCGTTATGCGTTATGCGTTATGCGTTATGCGTTATGCGTTATGCGTTATGCGTTATGCGTTATGCGTTATGCGTTATGCGTTATGCGTTATGCGTTATGCGTTATGCGTTATGCGTTATGCGTTATGCGTTATGCGTTATGCGTTATGCGTTATGCGTTATGCGTTATGCGTTATGCGTTATGCGTTATGCGTTATGCGTTATGCGTTATGCGTTATGCGTTATGCGTTATGCGTTATGCGTTATGCGTTATGCGTTATGCGTTATGCGTTATGCGTTATGCGTTATGCGTTATGCGTTATGCGTTATGCGTTATGCGTTATGCGTTATGCGTTATGCGTTATGCGTTATGCGTTATGCGTTATGCGTTATGCGTTATGCGTTATGCGTTATGCGTTATGCGTTATGCGTTATGCGTTATGCGTTATGCGTTATGCGTTATGCGTTTTGCGTTATGACTTTAGCATTATGACTTTTGCATTATGCGTTATGCGATATGCGCTATGTGTGATGGGTTATGGGATATGCTTTATGCGTCATGCGTTATGGGATATGCTTTATGCGTCATGCGTTATGCGTTATGCGTTATGCGTCATGCGATATGCGTTATCCGTTATGCGTTATGCGTTATGCGTTAAGCGTTATGCGTTATGCGATATGCGTTATGCGTTATGCGTTATGCGTTATGCGTTATGCGTTATGCGTTAGGCGTTATGCGTTATGCGTTATGCGTTATGCGTTATGCGTTATGCGTTATGCGTTATGCGTTATGCGTTATGCGTTATGCGTTATGCGTTATGCGTTATGCGTTATGCGTTATGCGTTATGCGTTATGCGTTATGCGTTATGCGTTATGCGTTATGCGTTATGCGTTATGCGTTATGCGTTATGCGTTATGCGTTATGCGTTATGCGTTATGCGTTATGCGTTATGCGTCATGCGATATGCGTTATGCGTTATGCGTTATGCGTTATGCGTTATGCGTTATGCGTTATGCGTTATGCGTTATGCGTTATGCGTTATGCGTTATGCGTTATGCGTTATGCGTTATGCGTTTTGCGTTATGTCTTTAGCATTATGACTTTTGCATTATGCGTTATGCGATATGCGCTATGTGTGATGGGTTATGGGATATGCTTTATGCGTCATGCGTTATGGGATATGCTTTATGCGTCATGCGTTATGCGTTATGCGTTATGCGTCATGCGATATGCGTTATCCGTTATGCGTTATGCGTTATGCGTTATGCGTTAAGCGTTATGCGTTATGCGATATGCGTTATGCGTTATGCGTTATGCGTTATGTGTTATGCGTTATGCGTTATGCGTTATGCGTTATGCGTTATGCGTTATGCGTTATGCGTTATGCGTTATGCGTTATGCGTTACGCGTTACGCGTTACGCGTTATGCGTTATGCGTTGTGCGTTGTGCGTTATGCGTTATGCGTTATGCGTTATGCGTTATGCGTTGTGCGTTATGCGTTATGCGTTATGCGTTATGCGTTATGCGTTATGCGTTATGCGTTATGCGTTATGCGTTATGAGTTATGCGTTATGCGTTATGCGTTATGCGTTATGCGTTATGCGTTATGCGTTATGCGTTATGCGTTATGCGTTATGCGTTATGCGTTATGCGTTATGCGTTATGCGTTATGCGTTATGCGTTATGAGTTATGCGTTATGCGTCATGCGATATGCGTTATGCGTTATGCGTTATGCGTTATGCGTTATGCGTTATGCGTTATGCGTTATGCGTTATGCGTTATGCGTTATGCGTTATGCGTTATGCGTTACGCGTTACGCGTTACGCGTTATGCGTTATGCGTTGTGCGTTGTGCGTTATGCGTTATGCGTTATGCGTTATGCGTTATGCGTTGTGCGTTATGCGTTATGCGTTATGCGTTATGCGTTATGCGTTATGCGTTATGCGTTATGCGTTATGCGTTATGAGTTATGCGTTATGCGTTATGCGTTATGCGTTATGCGTTATGCGTTATGCGTTATGCGTTATGCGTTATGCGTTATGCGTTATGCGTTATGCGTTATGCGTTATGCGTTATGCGTTATGCGTTATGCGTTATGCGTTATGCGTTATGCGTTATGCGTTATGCGTTATGCGTCATGCGATATGCGTTATGCGTTATGCGTTATGCGTTATGCGTTATGCGTTATGCGTTATGCGTTATGCGTTATGCGTTATGCGTTATGCGTTATGCGTTATGCGTTATGCGTTATGCGTTATGCGTTTCGCGTTATGTCTTTAGCATTATGACTTTTGCATTATGCGTTATGCGATATGCGCTATGTGTGATGGGTTATGGGATATGCTTTATGCGTCATGCGTTATGGGATATGCTTTATGCGTCATGCGTTATGCGTTATGCGTTATGCGTCATGCGATATGCGTTATCCGTTATGCGTTATGCGTTATGCGTTATGCGTTAAGCGTTATGCGTTATGCGATATGCGTTATGCGTTATGCGTTATGCGTTATGTGTTATGCGTTATGCGTTATGCGTTATGCGTTATGCGTTATGCGTTATGCGTTGTGCGTTATGCGTTATGCGTTATGCGTTATGCGTTATGCGTTATGCGTTATGCGTTATGCGTTATGCGTTATGAGTTATGCGTTATGCGTTATGCGTTATGCGTTATGCGTTATGCGTTATGCGTTATGCGTTATGCGTTATGCGTTATGCGTTATGCGTTATGCGTTATGCGTTATGCGTTATGAGTTATGCGTTATGCGTTATGCGTCATGCGTTATGCGTTATGCGTTATGCGTTATGCGTTATGCGTTATGCGTTATGCGTTATGCGTTATGCGTTATGCGTTATGCGTTATGCGTTATGCGTTATGCGTTATGCGTTATGCGTTATGCGTTATGCGTTATGCGTTATGCGTTATGCGTTATGCGTTATGCGTTATGCGTTATGCGTTATGCGTTATGCGTTATGCGTTATGCGTTATGCGTTATGCGTTATGCGTAATGCGTTATGAGTTATGCGTTATGCGTTATGCGTCATGCGTCATGCGTTATGCGTTATGCGTTATGCGTTATGCGTTATGCGTTATGCGTTATGCGTTATGCGTTATGCGTTATGCGTTATGCGTTATGCGTTATGCGTTATGCGTTATGCGTTATGCGTTATGCGTTATGCGTTATGCGTTATGCGTTATGCGTTATGCGTTATGCGTTATGCGTTATGCGTTATGCGTTATGCGTTATGCGTTATGCGTTATGCGTTATGCGTTATGCGTTATGCGTTATGCGTTATGCGTTATGCGTTATGCGTTATGCGTTATGCGTTATGCGTTATGCGTTATGCGTTATGCGTTATGCGTTATGCGTTATGCGTTATGCGTTATGCGTTATGCGTTATGCGTTATGCGTTATGCGTTATGCGTTATGCGTTATGCGTTATGCGTTATGCGTTATGCGTTATGCGTTATGCGTTATGCGTTATGCGTTATGCGTTATGCGTTATGCGTTATGCGTTATGCGTTATGCGTTATGCGTTATGCGTTATGCGTTATGCGTTATGCGTTATGCGTTATGCGTTATGCGTTATGCGTTATGCGTTATGCGTTATGCGTTATGCGTTATGCGTTATGCGTTATGCGTTATGCGTTATGCGTTATGCGTTATGCGTTATGCGTTATGCGTTATGCGTTATGCGTTATGCGTTATGCGTTATGCGTTATGCGTTATGCGTTATGCGTTATGCGTTATGCGTTATGCGTTATGCGTTATGCGTTATGCGTTATGCGTTATGCGTTATGCGTTTTGCGTTATGTCTTTAGCATTATGACTTTTGCATTATGCGTTATGCGATATGCGCTATGTGTGATGGGTTATGGGATATGCTTTATGCGTCATGCGTTATGGGATATGCTTTATGCGTCATGCGTTATGCGTTATGCGTTATGCGTCATGCGATATGCGTTATCCGTTATGCGTTATGCGTTATGCGTTATGCGTTAAGCGTTATGCGTTATGCGATATGCGTTATGCGTTATGCGTTATGCGTTATGCGTTATGCGTTATGCGTTATGCGTTATGCGTTATGCGTTATGCGTTATGCGTTATGCGTTATGCGTTATGCGTTATGCGTTATGCGTTATGCGTTATGCGTTATGCGTTATGCGTTATGCGTTATGCGTTATGCGTTATGCGTTATGCGTTATGCGTTATGCGTTATGCGTTATGCGTTATGCGTTATGCGTTATGCGTTATGCGTTATGCGTTATGCGTTATGCGTTATGCGTTTTGCGTTATGTCTTTAGCATTATGACTTTTGCATTATGCGTTATGCGATATGCGCTATGTGTGATGGGTTATGGGATATGCTTTATGCGTCATGCGATATGCGTTATCCGTTATGCGTTATGCGTTATGCGTTATGCGTTAAGCGTTATGCGTTATGCGATATGCGTTATGCGTTATGCGTTATGCGTTATGTGTTATGCGTTATGCGTTATGCGTTATGCGTTATGCGTTATGCGTTATGCGTTATGCGTTATGCGTTATGCGTTAGGCGTTATGCGTTACGCGTTACGCGTTATGCGTTATGCGTTATGCGTTATGCGTTATGCGTTATGCGTTATGCGTTATGCGTTATGCGTTATGCGTTGTGCGTTATGCGTTATGCGTTATGCGTTATGCGTTATGCGTTATGCGTTATGCGTTATGCGTTATGAGTTATGCGTTATGCGTTATGCGTTATGCGTTATGCGTTATGCGTTATGCGTTATGCGTTATGCGTTATGCGTTATGCGTTATGCGTTATGCGTTATGAGTTATGCGTTATGCGTTATGCGTTATGCGTCATGCGTTATGCGTTATGCGTTATGCGTTATGCGTTATGCGTTATGCGTTATGCGTTATGCGTTATGCGTTATGCGTTATGCGTTATGCGTTATGCGTTATGCGTTATGCGTTATGCGTTATGCGTTATGCGTTATGCGTTATGCGTTATGCGTTATGCGTTATGCGTTACGCGTTACGCGTTACGCGTTACGCGTTATGCGTTATGCGTTATGCGTTATGCGTTATGCGTTTTGCGTTATGTCTTTAGCATTATGACTTTTGCATTATGCGTTATGCGATATGCGCTATGTGTGATGGGTTATGGGATATGCTTTATGCGTCATGCGTTATGGGATATGCTTTATGCGTCATGCGTTATGGGATATGCTTTATGCGTCATGCGTTATGCGTTATGCGTTATGCGTCATGCGATATGCGTTATCCGTTATGCGTTATGCGTTATGCGTTATGCGTTAAGCGTTATGCGTTATGCGATATGCGTTATGCGTTATGCGTTATGCGTTATGCGTTATGCGTTATGCGTTATGCGTTATGCGTTATGCGTTATGCGTTATGCGTTATGCGTTATGCGTTATGCGTTATGCGTTATGCGTTATGCGTTATGCGTTATGCGTTATGCGTTATGCGTTATGCGTTATGCGTTATGCGTTATGCGTTATGCGTTATGCGTTATGCGTTATGCGTTATGCGTTATGCGTTATGCGTTATGCGTTATGCGTTATGCGTTATGCGTTATGCGTTATGCGTTATGCGTTATGCGTTATGCGTTATGCGTTATGCGTTATGCGTTATGCGTTATGCGTTATGCGTTATGCGTTATGCGTTATGCGTTATGCGTTATGCGTTATGCGTTATGCGTTATGCGTTATGCGTTATGCGTTATGCGTTATGCGTTATGCGTTATGCGTTATGCGTTATGCGTTATGCGTTATGCGTTATGCGTTATGCGTTATGCGTTATGCGTTATGCGTTATGCGTTATGCGTTATGCGTTATGCGTTATGCGTTATGCGTTATGCGTTATGCGTTATGCGTTATGCGTTATGCGTTATGCGTTATGCGTTATGCGTTATGCGTTATGCGTTTTGCGTTATGTCTTTAGCATTATGACTTTTGCATTATGCGTTATGCGATATGCGCTATGTGTGATGGGTTATGGGATATGCTTTATGCGTCATGCGTTATGGGATATGCTTTATGCGTCATGCGGTATGCGTTATGCGTTATGCGTCATGCGATATGCGTTATCCGTTATGCGTTATGCGTTATGCGTTATGCGTTAAGCGTTATGCGTTATGCGATATGCGTTATGCGTTATGCGTTATGCGTTATGCGTTATGCGTTATGCGTTATGCGTTATGCGTTATGCGTTATGCGTTATGCGTTATGCGTTATGCGTTATGCGTTATGCGTTATGCGTTATGCGTTATGCGTTATGCGTTATGCGTTATGCGTTATGCGTTATGCGTTATGCGTTATGCGTTATGCGTTATGCGTTATGCGTTATGCGTTATGCGTTATGCGTTATGCGTTATGCGTTATGCGTTATGCGTTATGCGTTATGCGTTATGCGTTATGCGTTATGCGTTATGCGTTATGCGTTATGCGTTATGCGTTTTGCGTTATGTCTTTAGCATTATGACTTTTGCATTATGCGTTATGCGATATGCGCTATGTGTGATGGGTTATGGGATATGCTTTATGCGTCATGCGTTATGGGATATGCTTTATGCGTCATGCGTTATGCGTTATGCGTTATGCGTCATGCGATATGCGTTATCCGTTATGCGTTATGCGTTATGCGTTATGCGTTAAGCGTTATGCGTTATGCGATATGCGTTATGCGTTATGCGTTATGCGTTATGTGTTATGCGTTATGCGTTATGCGTTATGCGTTATGCGTTATGCGTTATGCGTTATGCGTTATGCGTTATGCGTTATGCGTTATGCGTTAGGCGTTATGCGTTACGCGTTACGCGTTATGCGTTATGCGTTATGCGTTATGCGTTATGCGTTATGCGTTATGCGTTATGCGTTATGCGTTATGCGTTGTGCGTTATGCGTTATGCGTTATGCGTTATGCGTTATGCGTTATGCGTTATGCGTTATGAGTTATGCGTTATGCGTTATGCGTTATGCGTTATGCGTTATGCGTTATGCGTTATGCGTTATGCGTTATGCGTTATGCGTTACGCGTTACGCGTTACGCGTTACGCGTTATGCGTTATGCGTTATGCGTTATGCGTTATGCGTTATGCGTTATGCGTTTTGCGTTATGTCTTTAGCATTATGACTTTTGCATTATGACTTTTGCATTATGCGTTATGCGATATGCGCTATGTGTGATGGGTTATGGGATATGCTTTATGCGTCATGCGTTATGGGATATGCTTTATGCGTCATGCGTTATGCGTTATGCGTTATGCGTCATGCGATATGCGTTATCCGTTATGCGTTATGCGTTATGCGTTATGCGTTAAGCGTTATGCGTTATGCGATATGCGTTATGCGTTATGCGTTATGCGTTATGCGTTATGCGTTATGCGTTATGCGTTATGCGTTATGCGTTATGCGTTATGCGTTATGCGTTATGCGTTATGCGTTATGCGTTATGCGTTATGCGTTATGCGTTATGCGTTATGCGTTATGCGTTATGCGTTATGCGTTATGCGTTATGCGTTATGCGTTATGCGTTATGCGCTATGCGTTATGCGTTATGAGTTATGCGTTATGCGTTATGCGTCATGCGTTATGCGTTATGCGTTATGCGTTATGCGTTATGCGTTATGCGTTATGCGTTATGCGTTATACGTTATGCGTTATGCGTTATGCGTTATGCGTTATGCGTTATGCGTTATGCGTTATGCGTTATGCGTTATGCGTTATGCGTTATGCGTTATGCGTTATGAGTTATGCGTTATGCGTTATGCGTCATGCGTTATGCGTTATTCGTAATGCGTTATGCGTTATGCGTTATGCGTTATGCGTTATGCGTTATGCGTTATGCGTTATGCGTTATGCGTTATGCGTTATGCGTTATGCGTTATGCGTTATGCGTTATGCGTTATGCGTTATGCGTTATGCGTTATGCGTTATGCGTTATGCGTTATGCGTTATGCGTTATGCGTTATGCGTTATGCGTTATGCGTTATGCGTTATGCGTTATGCGTTATGCGTTATCCGTTATGCGTTATGCGTTATGCGTTATGCGTTATGCGTTATGCGTTATGCGTTATGCGTTATGCGTTATGCGTTATGCGTTATGCGTTATGCGTTATGCGTTATGCGTTATGCGTTATGCGTTATGCGTTATGCGTTATGCGTTATGCGTTATGCGTTATGCGTTATGCGTTATGCGTTATGCGTTATGCGTTATGCGTTATGCGTTATGCGTTATGCGTTATGCGTTATGCGTTATGCGTTATGCGTTATGCGTTATGCGTTATGCGTTATGCGTTATGCGTTATGCGTTTTGCGTTATGACTTTAGCATTATGACTTTTGCATTATGCGTTATGCGATATGCGCTATGTGTGATGGGTTATGGGATATGCTTTATGCGTCATGCGTTATGGGATATGCTTTATGCGTCATGCGTTATGCGTTATGCGTTATGCGTCATGCGATATGCGTTATCCGTTATGCGTTATGCGTTATGCGTTAAGCGTTATGCGTTATGCGATATGCGATATGCGTTATGCGTTATGCGTTATGCGTTATGCGTTATGCGTTATGCGTTATGCGTTATGCGTTATGCGTTATGCGTTATGCGTTATGCGTTATGCGTTATGCGTTATGCGTTATGCGTTATGCGTTATGCGTTAAGCGTTATGCGTTACGCGTTATGCGTTAATCGTTAAGCGTTATGCGTTATGCGCTATGCGGTATGCGTTATTCGTTATGCGTTATGCGTTATGCGTTATGCGTTATGCGTTATGCGTTATGCGTTATTCGTTAAGCGTTATGCGTTATGCGTTATGCGTTATGTGTTATGCGTTATGCGTAATGCGTTATGCGTTATGCGTTATGGGCTATGCTTTATGCGTTATGCGTTATGCGTTATGGGTTATTCGTTATGCGTCATGCGTTATCCGTTATGCGTAATGCTTTATGCGTTATGCGTTATTCGTTAAGCGTTATGCGTTATGCGTTATGCGTTATGCGTTATGCGTTCTGCGTTATGCGTTATGCGTTATGCGTTATGCGTTATGCGTTATGCGTTATGCGTTATGCGTTATGCGTTATGCGTTATGCGTTATGCGTTGTGCTTTACGGGTTATGCGATATGTGTTATGCATATGACTTTTTCATTGAGCGTTATGCGTTATGCGTAATGCGTTAAGCGTTATGCGTTACGCGTTATGCGTTAATCGTTAAGCGTTATGCGTTATGCGCTATGCGGTATGCGTTATTCGTTATGCGTTATGCGTTATGCGTTATGCGTTATGCGTTATGCGTTATGCGTTATGCGTTATGCGTTATTCGTTAAGCGTTATGCGTTATGCGTCATGCGTTATGTGTTATGCGTTATGCGTAATGCGTTATGCGTTATGCGTTATGCGTTATGGGCTATGCTTTATGCGTTATGCGTTATGCGTTATGGGTTATTCGTTATGCGTCATGCGTTATCCGTTATGCGTAATGCTTTATGCGTTATGCGTTATTCGTTAAGCGTTATGCGTTATGCGTTATGCGTTATGCGTTATTCGTTAAGCGTTATGCGTTATGCGTTATGCGTTGTGTGTTATGCGTTATGCGTAATGCGTTATGCGTTATGCGTTATGGGCTATGCTTTATGCGTTATGCGTTATGCGTTATGGGTTATTCGTTATGCGTCATGCGTTATCCGTTATGCGTAATGCTTTATGCGTTATGCGTTATGCGTTACGCGTTATGCGTTATGCATTATGCGATATGCGTTACGCGTTATGCGTTATGCGTTATGCGTTATGCGTTATGCGTTATGCGTTATGCGTTATGCGTTATGCGTTATGCGTTATGCGTTATGCGTTATGCGTTATGCGTTATGCGTTATGCGTTATGCGTTATGCGTTATGCGTTATGCGTTATGCGTTATGCGTTATGCGTTATGCGTTATGCGTTATGCGTTATGCGTTATGCGTTATGCGTTATGCGTTATGCGTTATGCGTTATGCGTTATGCGTTATGCGTTATGCGTTATGCGTTATGCGTTATGCGTTATGCGTTATGCGTTATGCGTTATGCGTTATGCGTTATGCGTTATGCGTTATGCGTTATGCGTTATGCGTTATGCGTTATGCGTTATGCGTTATGCGTTATGCGTTATGCGTTATGCGTTATGCGTTATGCGTTATGCGTTATGCGTTATGCGTTATGCGTTATGCGTTATGAGTTATGCGTTATGCGTTATTCGTTAAGCGTTATGCGTTATGCGTTATGCGTTATGCGTTATGCGTTATGCGTTATGCGTTATGCGTTATGCGTTATGCGTTATGCGTTATGCGTTATGCGTTATGCGTTATGCGTTATGCGTTATGCGTTGTGCTTTACGGGTTATGCGATATGTGTTATGCATATGACTTTTTCATTGAGCGTTATGCGTTATGCGTAATGCGTTAAGCGTTATGCGTTACGCGTTATGCGTTAATCGTTAAGCGTTATGCGTTATGCGCTATGCGGTATGCGTTATTCGTTATGCGTTATGCGTTATGCGTTATGCGTTATGCGTTATGCGTTATGCGTTATGCGTTATTCGTTAAGCGTTATGCGTTATGCGTTATGCGTTATGTGTTATGCGTTATGCGTAATGCGTTATGCGTTATGCGTTATGCGTTATGCGTTATGCGTTATGCGTTTTGCGTTATGACTTTAGCATTATGACTTTTGCATTATGCGTTATGCGATATGCGCTATGTGTGATGGGTTATGGGATATGCTTTATGCGTCATGCGTTATGGGATATGCTTTATGCGTCATGCGTTATGCGTTATGCGTTATGCGTCATGCGATATGCGTTATCCGTTATGCGTTATGCGTTATGCGTTAAGCGTTATGCGTTATGCGATATGCGATATGCGTTATGCGTTATGCGTTATGCGTTATGCGTTATGCGTTATGCGTTATGCGTTATGCGTTATGCGTTATGCGTTATGCGTTATGCGTTTTGCGTTATGACTTTAGCATTATGACTTTTGCATTATGCGTTATGCGATATGCGCTATGTGTGATGGGTTATGGGATATGCTTTATGCGTCATGCGTTATGGGATATGCTTTATGCGTCATGCGTTATGCGTTATGCGTTATGCGTCATGCGATATGCGTTATCCGTTATGCGTTATGCGTTATGCGTTAAGCGTTATGCGTTATGCGATATGCGATATGCGTTATGCGTTATGCGTTATGCGTTATGCGTTATGCGTTATGCGTTATGCGTTATGCGTTATGCGTTATGCGTTATGCGTTATGCGTTATGCGTTATGCGTTATGCGTTATGCGTTATGCGTTATGCGTTATGCGTTATGCGTTATGCGTTAAGCGTTATGCGTTACGCGTTATGCGTTAATCGTTAAGCGTTATGCGTTATGCGCTATGCGGTATGCGTTATTCGTTATGCGTTATGCGTTATGCGTTATGCGTTATGCGTTATGCGTTATGCGTTATTCGTTAAGCGTTATGCGTTATGCGTTATGCGTTATGTGTTATGCGTTATGCGTAATGCGTTATGCGTTATGCGTTATGGGCTATGCTTTATGCGTTATGCGTTATGCGTTATGGGTTATTCGTTATGCGTCATGCGTTATCCGTTATGCGTAATGCTTTATGCGTTATGCGTTATTCGTTAAGCGTTATGCGTTATGCGTTATGCGTTATGCGTTATGCGTTCTGCGTTATGCGTTATGCGTTATGCGTTATGCGTTATGCGTTATGCGTTATGCGTTATGCGTTATGCGTTGTGCTTTACGGGTTATGCGATATGTGTTATGCATATGACTTTTTCATTGAGCGTTATGCGTTATGCGTAATGCGTTAAGCGTTATGCGTTACGCGTTATGCGTTAATCGTTAAGCGTTATGCGTTATGCGCTATGCGGTATGCGTTATTCGTTATGCGTTATGCGTTATGCGTTATGCGTTATGCGTTATGCGTTATGCGTTATGCGTTATGCGTTATGCGTTATGCGTTATGCGTTATGGGCTATGCTTTATGCGTTATGCGTTATGCGTTATGGGTTATTCGTTATGCGTCATGCGTTATCCGTTATGCGTAATGCTTTATGCGTTATGCGTTATTCGTTAAGCGTTATGCGTTATGCGTTATGCGTTATGCGTTATGCGTTATTCGTTAAGCGTTATGCGTTATGCGTTATGCGTTGTGTGTTATGCGTTATGCGTAATGCGTTATGCGTTATGCGTTATGGGCTATGCTTTATGCGTTATGCGTTATGCGTTATGGGTTATTCGTTATGCGTCATGCGTTATCCGTTATGCGTAATGCTTTATGCGTTATGCGTTATGCGTTACGCGTTATGCGTTATGCATTATGCGATATGCGTTACGCGTTATGCGTTATGCGTTATGCGTTATGCGTTATGCGTTATGCGTTATGCGTTACGCGTTATGCGTTATGCGTTATGCGTTATGCGTTATGCGTTATGCGTTATGCGTTATGCGTTATGCGTTATGCGTTATGCGTTATGCGTTATGCGTTATGCGTTATGCGTTATGCGTTATGCGTTATGCGTTATGCGTTATGCGTTATGCGTTATGCGTTATGCGTTATGCGTTATGCGTTATGCGTTATGCGTTATGCGTTATGCGTTATGCGTTATGCGTTATGCGTTATGCGTTATGCGTTATGCGTTATGCGTTATGCGTTATGCGTTATGCGTTATGCGTTATGCGTTATGCGTTATGCGTTATGCGTTATGCGTTATGCGTTATGCGTTATGCGTTATGCGTTATGCGTTATGCGTTATGCGTTATGCGTTATGCGTTATGCGTTATGCGTTATGCGTTATGCGTTATGCGTTATGCGTTATGCGTTATGCGTTATGCGTTATGCGTTATGTGTTATGCGTTATGCGTAATGCGTTATGCGTTATGCGTTATGCGTTATGCGTTATGCGTTATGCGTTATGCGTTTTGCGTTATGACTTTAGCATTATGACTTTTGCATTATGCGTTATGCGATATGCGCTATGTGTGATGGGTTATGGGATATGCTTTATGCGTCATGCGTTATGGGATATGCTTTATGCGTCATGCGTTATGCGTTATGCGTTATGCGTCATGCGATATGCGTTATCCGTTATGCGTTATGCGTTATGCGTTAAGCGTTATGCGTTATGCGATATGCGATATGCGTTATGCGTTATGCGTTATGCGTTATGCGTTATGCGTTATGCGTTATGCGTTATGCGTTATGCGTTATGCGTTATGCGTTATGCGTTATGCGTTATGCGTTATGCGTTATGCGTTATGCGTTATGCGTTATGCGTTAAGCGTTATGCGTTACGCGTTATGCGTTAATCGTTAAGCGTTATGCGTTATGCGCTATGCGGTATGCGTTATTCGTTATGCGTTATGCGTTATGCGTTATGCGTTATGCGTTATGCGTTATGCGTTATTCGTTAAGCGTTATGCGTTATGCGTTATGCGTTATGTGTTATGCGTTATGCGTAATGCGTTATGCGTTATGCGTTATGGGCTATGCTTTATGCGTTATGCGTTATGCGTTATGGGTTATTCGTTATGCGTCATGCGTTATCCGTTATGCGTAATGCTTTATGCGTTATGCGTTATTCGTTAAGCGTTATGCGTTATGCGTTATGCGTTATGCGTTATGCGTTCTGCGTTATGCGTTATGCGTTATGCGTTATGCGTTATGCGTTATGCGTTATGCGTTATGCGTTATGCGTTATGCGTTATGCGTTATGCGTTGTGCTTTACGGGTTATGCGATATGTGTTATGCATATGACTTTTTCATTGAGCGTTATGCGTTATGCGTAATGCGTTAAGCGTTATGCGTTACGCGTTATGCGTTAATCGTTAAGCGTTATGCGTTATGCGTTATGCGTTATGGGTTATTCGTTATGCGTCATGCGTTATCCGTTATGCGTAATGCTTTATGCGTTATGCGTTATTCGTTAAGCGTTATGCGTTATGCGTTATGCGTTATGCGTTATGCGTTATTCGTTAAGCGTTATGCGTTATGCGTTATGTGTTATGCGTTATGCGTTATGCGTAATGCGTTATGCGTTATGCGTTATGGGCTATGCTTTATGCGTTATGCGTTATGCGTTATGGGTTATTCGTTATGCGTCATGCGTTATCCGTTATGCGTAATGCTTTATGCGTTATGCGTTATGCGTTACGCGTTATGCGTTATGCATTATGCGATATGCGTTACGCGTTATGCGTTATGCGTTATGCGTTATGCGTTATGCGTTATGCGTTATGCGTTATGCGTTATGCGTTATGCGTTATGCGTTATGCGTTATGCGTTATGCGTTATGCGTTATGCGTTATGCGTTATGCGTTATGCGTTATGCGTTATGCGTTATGCGTTATGCGTTATGCGTTATGCGTTATGCGTTATGCGTTATGCGTTATGCGTTATGCGTTATGCGTTATGCGTTATGCGTTATGCGTTATGCGTTATGCGTTATGCGTTATGCGTTATGCGTTATGCGTTATGCGTTATGAGTTATGCGTTATGCGTTATGCGTCATGCGTCATGCGTTATGCGTTATGCGTTATGCGTTATGCGTTATGCGTTATGCGTTATGCGTTATGCGTTATGCGTTATGCGTTATGCGTTATGCGTTATGCGTTATGCGTTATGCGTTATGCGTTATGCGTTATGCGTTATGCGTTATGCGTTATGCGTTATGCGTTATGCGTTATGCGTTATGCGTTATGCGTTATGCGTTATGCGTTATGCGTTATGCGTTATGCGTTATGCGTTATGCGTTATGCGTTATGCGTTATGCGTTATGCGTTATGCGTTATGCGTTATGCGTTATGCGTTATGCGTTATGCGTTATGCGTTATGCGTTATGCGTTATGCGTTATGCGTTATGCGTTATGCGTTATGCGTTATGCGTTATGCGTTATGCGTTATGCGTTATGCGTTATGCGTTATGCGTTATGCGTTATGCGTTATGCGTTTTGCGTTATGACTTTAGCATTATGACTTTTGCATTATGCGTTATGCGATATGCGCTATGTGTGATGGGTTATGGGATATGCTTTATGCGTCATGCGTTATGGGATATGCTTTATGCGTCATGCGTTATGCGTTATGCGTTATGCGTCATGCGATATGCGTTATCCGTTATGCGTTATGCGTTATGCGTTAAGCGTTATGCGTTATGCGTTATGCGTTATGCGTTATGCGTTATTCGTTAAGCGTTATGCGTTATGCGTTATGCGTTATGTGTTATGCGTTATGCGTAATGCGTTATGCGTTATGCGTTATGGGCTATGCTTTATGCGTTATGCGTTATGCGTTATGGGTTATTCGTTATGCGTCATGCGTTATCCGTTATGCGTAATGCTTTATGCGTTATGCGTTATTCGTTAAGCGTTATGCGTTATGCGTTATGCGTTATGCGTTATGCGTTATGCGTTATGCGTTATGCGTTATGCGTTATGCGTTATGCGTTATGCGTTATGCGTTATGCGTTATGCGTTGTGCTTTACGGGTTATGCGATATGTGTTATGCATATGACTTTTTCATTGAGCGTTATGCGTTATGCGTAATGCGTTAAGCGTTATGCGTTACGCGTTATGCGTTAATCGTTAAGCGTTATGCGTTATGCGCTATGCGGTATGCGTTATGCGTTATGCGTTATGCGTTATGCGTTATGCGTTATGAGTTATGCGTTATGCGTTATGCGTCATGCGTCATGCGTCATGCGTTATGCGTTATGCGTTATGCGTTATGCGTTATGCGTTATGCGTTATGCGTTATGCGTTATGCGTTATGCGTTATGCGTTATGCGTTATGCGTTATGCGTTATGCGTTATGCGTTATGCGTTATGCGTTATGCGTTATGCGTTATGCGTTATGCGTTATGCGTTATGCGTTATGCGTTATGCGTTATGCGTTATGCGTTATGCGTTATGCGTTATGCGTTATGCGTTATGCGTTATGCGTTATGCGTTATGCGTTATGCGTTATGCGTTATGCGTTATGCGTTATGCGTTATGCGTTATGCGTTATGCGTTATGCGTTATGCGTTATGCGTTATGCGTTATGCGTTATGCGTTATGCGTTATGCGTTATGCGTTATGCGTTATGCGTTATGCGTTATGCGTTATGCGTTATGCGTTATGCGTTATGCGTTATGCGTTATGCGTTATGCGTTATGCGTTATGCGTTATGCGTTATGCGTTATGCGTTATGCGTTATGCGTTATGCGTTATGCGTTTTGCGTTATGACTTTAGCATTATGACTTTTGCATTATGCGTTATGCGATATGCGCTATGTGTGATGGGTTATGGGATATGCTTTATGCGTCATGCGTTATGGGATATGCTTTATGCGTCATGCGTTATGCGTTATGCGTTATGCGTCATGCGATATGCGTTATCCGTTATGCGTTATGCGTTATGCGTTAAGCGTTATGCGTTATGCGATATGCGTTATGCGTTATGCGTTATGCGTTATGCGTTATGCGTTATGCGTTATGCGTTATGCGTTATGCGTTATGCGTTATGCGTTATGCGTTATGCGTTATGCGTTATGCGTTATGCGTTATGCGTTATGCGTTATGCGTTATGCGTTATGCGTTATGCGTTATGCGTTATGCGTTATGCGTTATGCGTTTTGCGTTATGACTTTAGCATTATGACTTTTGCATTATGCGTTATGCGATATGCGCTATGTGTGATGGGTTATGGGATATGCTTTATGCGTCATGCGTTATGGGATATGCTTTATGCGTCATGCGTTATGCGTTATGCGTTATGCGTCATGCGATATGCGTTATCCGTTATGCGTTATGCGTTATGCGTTAAGCGTTATGCGTTATGCGATATGCGATATGCGTTATGCGTTATGCGTTATGCGTTATGCGTTATGCGTTATGCGTTATGCGTTATGCGTTATGCGTTATGCGTTATGCGTTATGCGTTATGCGTTATGCGTTATGCGTTATGCGTTATGCGTTATGCGTTATGCGTTAAGCGTTATGCGTTACGCGTTATGCGTTAATCGTTAAGCGTTATGCGTTATGCGCTATGCGGTATGCGTTATTCGTTATGCGTTATGCGTTATGCGTTATGCGTTATGCGTTATGCGTTATGCGTTATTCGTTAAGCGTTATGCGTTATGCGTTATGCGTTATGTGTTATGCGTTATGCGTAATGCGTTATGCGTTATGCGTTATGGGCTATGCTTTATGCGTTATGCGTTATGCGTTATGGGTTATTCGTTATGCGTCATGCGTTATCCGTTATGCGTAATGCTTTATGCGTTATGCGTTATTCGTTAAGCGTTATGCGTTATGCGTTATGCGTTATGCGTTATGCGTTCTGCGTTATGCGTTATGCGTTATGCGTTATGCGTTATGCGTTATGCGTTATGCGTTATGCGTTATGCGTTATGCGTTATGCGTTGTGCTTTACGGGTTATGCGATATGTGTTATGCATATGACTTTTTCATTGAGCGTTATGCGTTATGCGTAATGCGTTAAGCGTTATGCGTTACGCGTTATGCGTTAATCGTTAAGCGTTATGCGTTATGCGTTATGCGTTATGGGTTATTCGTTATGCGTCATGCGTTATCCGTTATGCGTAATGCTTTATGCGTTATGCGTTATTCGTTAAGCGTTATGCGTTATGCGTTATGCGTTATGCGTTATGCGTTATTCGTTAAGCGTTATGCGTTATGCGTTATGTGTTATGCGTTATGCGTTATGCGTAATGCGTTATGCGTTATGCGTTATGGGCTATGCTTTATGCGTTATGCGTTATGCGTTATGGGTTATTCGTTATGCGTCATGCGTTATCCGTTATGCGTAATGCTTTATGCGTTATGCGTTATGCGTTACGCGTTATGCGTTATGCATTATGCGATATGCGTTACGCGTTATGCGTTATGCGTTATGCGTTATGCGTTATGCGTTATGCGTTATGCGTTATGCGTTATGCGTTATGCGTTATGCGTTATGCGTTATGCGTTATGCGTTTTGCGTTATGACTTTAGCATTATGACTTTTGCATTATGCGTTATGCGATATGCGCTATGTGTGATGGGTTATGGGATATGCTTTATGCGTCATGCGTTATGGGATATGCTTTATGCGTCATGCGTTATGCGTTATGCGTTATGCGTCATGCGATATGCGTTATCCGTTATGCGTTATGCGTTATGCGTTAAGCGTTATGCGTTATGCGTTATGCGTTATGCGTTATGCGTTATTCGTTAAGCGTTATGCGTTATGCGTTATGCGTTATGTGTTATGCGTTATGCGTAATGCGTTATGCGTTATGCGTTATGGGCTATGCTTTATGCGTTATGCGTTATGCGTTATGGGTTATTCGTTATGCGTCATGCGTTATCCGTTATGCGTAATGCTTTATGCGTTATGCGTTATTCGTTAAGCGTTATGCGTTATGCGTTATGCGTTATGCGTTATGCGTTATGCGTTATGCGTTATGCGTTATGCGTTATGCGTTATGCGTTATGCGTTATGCGTTATGCGTTGTGCTTTACGGGTTATGCGATATGTGTTATGCATATGACTTTTTCATTGAGCGTTATGCGTTATGCGTAATGCGTTAAGCGTTATGCGTTACGCGTTATGCGTTAATCGTTAAGCGTTATGCGTTATGCGCTATGCGGTATGCGTTATGCGTTATGCGTTATGCGTTATGCGTTATGCGTTATGAGTTATGCGTTATGCGTTATGCGTCATGCGTCATGCGTCATGCGTTATGCGTTATGCGTTATGCGTTATGCGTTATGCGTTATGCGTTATGCGTTATGCGTTATGCGTTATGCGTTATGCGTTATGCGTTATGCGTTATGCGTTATGCGTTATGCGTTATGCGTTATGCGTTATGCGTTATGCGTTATGCGTTATGCGTTATGCGTTATGCGTTATGCGTTATGCGTTATGCGTTATGCGTTATGCGTTATGCGTTATGCGTTATGCGTTATGCGTTATGCGTTATGCGTTATGCGTTATGCGTTATGCGTTATGCGTTATGCGTTATGCGTTATGCGTTATGCGTTATGCGTTATGCGTTATGCGTTATGCGTTATGCGTTATGCGTTATGCGTTATGCGTTATGCGTTATGCGTTATGCGTTATGCGTTATGCGTTATGCGTTATGCGTTATGCGTTATGCGTTATGCGTTTTGCGTTATGACTTTAGCATTATGACTTTTGCATTATGCGTTATGCGATATGCGCTATGTGTGATGGGTTATGGGATATGCTTTATGCGTCATGCGTTATGGGATATGCTTTATGCGTCATGCGTTATGCGTTATGCGTTATGCGTCATGCGATATGCGTTATCCGTTATGCGTTATGCGTTATGCGTTAAGCGTTATGCGTTATGCGATATGCGTTATGCGTTATGCGTTATGCGTTATGCGTTATGCGTTATGCGTTATGCGTTATGCGTTATGCGTTATGCGTTATGCGTTATGCGTTATGCGTTATGCGTTATGCGTTATGCGTTATGCGTTATGCGTTATGCGTTATGCGTTATGCGTTATGCGTTATGCGTTATGCGTTATGCGTTATGCGTTATGCGTTATGCGTTATGCGTTATGCGTTATGCGTTATGCGTTATGCGTTATGCGTTATGCGTTATGCGTTATGCGTTATGCGTTATGCGTTATGCGTTATGCGTTATGCGTTATGCGTTATGCGTTATACGTTATGCGTTATGCGTTATGCGTTATGCGTTATGCGTTATGCGTTATGCGTTATGCGTTATGCGTTAAGCGTTATGCGTTATGCGTTTTGCGTTATGACTTTAGCATTATGACTTTTGCATTATGCGTTATGCGATATGCGCTATGTGTGATGGGTTATGGGATATGCTTTATGCGTCATGCGTTATGGGATATGCTTTATGCGTCATGCGTTATGCGTTATGCGTTATGCGTTATGCGTTATGCGTTATGCGTTATGCGTTATGCGTTATGCGTTATGCGTTATGCGTTATGCGTTATGCGTTATGCGTTATGCGTTATGCGTTATGCGTTATGCGTTATGCGTTATGCGTTATGCGTTATGCGTTATGCGTTATGCGTTATGCGTTATGCGTTATGCGTTATGCGTTATGCGTTATGCGTTATGCGTTATGCGTTATGCGTTATGCGTTATGCGTCATGCGATATGCGTTATCCGTTATGCGTTATGCGTTATGCGTTATGCGTTAAGCGTTATGCGTTATGCGATATGCGTTATGCGTTATGCGTTATGCGTTATGCGTTATGCGTTATGCGTTATGCGTTATGCGTTATGCGTTATGCGTTATGCGTTATGCGTTATGCGTTATGCGTTATGCGTTATGCGTTATGCGTTATGCGTTAGGCGTTATGCGTTATGCGTTTTGCGTTATGTCTTTAGCATTATGACTTTTGCATTTTGCGTTATGCGATATGCGCTATGTGTGATGGGTTATGGGATATGCTTTATGCGTCATGCGTTATGGGATATGCTTTATGCGTCATGCGTTATGCGTTATGCGTTATGCGTTATGCGTTATGCGTTATGCGTTATGCGTTATGCGTTATGCGTTATGCGTTATGCGTTATGCGTTATGCGTTATGCGTTATGCGTTATGCGTTATGCGTTATGCGTTGTGCTTTACGGGTTATGCGATATGTGTTATGCATATGACTTTTTCATTGAGCGTTATGGGTTATGCGTAATGCGTTAAGCGTTATGCGTTACGCGTTATGCGTTAATCGTTAAGCGTTATGCGTTATGCGCTATGCGGTATGCGTTATTCGTTATGCGTTATGCGTTATGCGTTATGCGTTATGCGTTATGCGTTATGCGTTATGCGTTATTCGTTAAGCGTTATGCGTTATGCGTTATGCGTTATGTGTTATGCGTTATGCGTAATGCGTTATGCGTTATGCGTTATGCGTTATGCGTTATGCGTTATGCGTTATGCGTTATGCGTTTTGCGTTATGACTTTAGCATTATGACTTTTGCATTATGCGTTATGCGATATGCGCTATGTGTGATGGGTTATGGGATATGCTTTATGCGTCATGCGTTATGGGATATGCTTTATGCGTCATGCGTTATGCGTTATGCGTTATGCGTCATGCGATATGCGTTATCCGTTATGCGTTATGCGTTATGCGTTAAGCGTTATGCGTTATGCGATATGCGATATGCGTTATGCGTTATGCGTTATGCGTTATGCGTTATGCGTTATGCGTTATGCGTTATGCGTTATGCGTTATGCGTTATGCGTTATGCGTTATGCGTTATGCGTTATGCGTTATGCGTTATGCGTTATGCGTTATGCGTTATGCGTTATGCGTTATGCGTTAAGCGTTATGCGTTACGCGTTATGCGTTAATCGTTAAGCGTTATGCGTTATGCGCTATGCGGTATGCGTTATTCGTTATGCGTTATGCGTTATGCGTTATGCGTTATGCGTTATGCGTTATGCGTTATGCGTTATTCGTTAAGCGTTATGCGTTATGCGTTATGCGTTATGTGTTATGCGTTATGCGTAATGCGTTATGCGTTATGCGTTATGGGCTATGCTTTATGCGTTATGCGTTATGCGTTATGGGTTATTCGTTATGCGTCATGCGTTATCCGTTATGCGTAATGCTTTATGCGTTATGCGTTATTCGTTAAGCGTTATGCGTTATGCGTTATCCGTTATGCGTTATGCGTTCTGCGTTATGCGTTATGCGTTATGCGTTATGCGTTATGCGTTATGCGTTATGCGTTATGCGTTATGCGTTATGCGTTATGCGTTATGCGTTATGCGTTGTGCTTTACGGGTTATGCGATATGTGTTATGCATATGACTTTTTCATTGAGCGTTATGCGTTATGCGTAATGCGTTAAGCGTTATGCGTTTCGCGTTATGCGTTAATCGTTAAGCGTTATGCGTTATGCGCTATGCGGTATGCGTTATTCGTTATGCGTTATGCGTTATGCGTTATGCGTTATGCGTTATGCGTTATGCGTTATGCGTTATGCGTTATTCGTTAAGCGTTATGCGTTATGCGTTATGCGTTATGTGTTATGCGTTATGCGTAATGCGTTATGCGTTATGCGTTATGGGCTATGCTTTATGCGTTATGCGTTATGCGTTATGGGTTATTCGTTATGCGTCATGCGTTATCCGTTATGCGTAATGCTTTATGCGTTATGCGTTATTCGTTAAGCGTTATGCGTTATGCGTTATGCGTTATGCGTTATGCGTTATTCGTTAAGCGTTATGCGTTATGCGTTATGTGTTATGCGTTATGCGTAATGCGTTATGCGTTATGCGTTATGGGCTATGCTTTATGCGTTATGCGTTATGCGTTATGGGTTATTCGTTATGCGTCATGCGTTATCCGTTATGCGTAATGCTTTATGCGTTATGCGTTATGCGTTACGCGTTATGCGTTATGCATTATGCGATATGCGTTACGCGTTATGCGTTATGCGTTATGCGTTATGCGTTATGCGTTATGCGTTATGCGTTATGCGTTATGCGTTATGCGTTATGCGTTATGCGTTATGCGTTATGCGTTATGCGTTATGGGTTATGCGTTATGCGTTATGCGTTTTGCGTTATGACTTTAGCATTATGACTTTTGCATTATGCGTTATGCGATATGCGCTATGTGTGATGGGTTATGGGATATGCTTTATGCGTCATGCGTTATGGGATATGCTTTATGCGTCATGCGTTATGCGTTATGCGTTATGCGTCATGCGATATGCGTTATCCGTTATGCGTTATGCGTTATGCGTTAAGCGTTATGCGTTATGCGTTATGCGTTATGCGTTATGCGTTATGCGTTATGCGTTATGAGTTATGCGTTATGCGTTATGCGTCATGCGTCATGCGTTATGCGTTATGCGTTATGCGTTATGCGTTATGCGTTATGCGTTATGCGTTATGCGTTATGCGTTATGCGTTATGCGTTATGCGTTATGCGTTATGCGTTATGCGTTATGCGTTATGCGTTATGCGTTATGCGTTATGCGTTATGCGTTATGCGTTATGCGTTATGCGTTATGCGTTATGCGTTATGCGTTATGCGTTATGCGTTATGCGTTATGCGTTATGCGTTATGCGTTATGCGTTATGCGTTATGCGTTATGCGTTATGCGTTATGCGTTATGCGTTATGCGTTATGCGTTATGCGTTATGCGTTATGCGTTATGCGTTATGCGTTATGCGTTATGCGTTATGCGTTATGCGTTATGCGTTATGCGTTATGCGTTATGCGTTATGCGTTATGCGTTATGCGTTATGCGTTATGCGTTTTGCGTTATGACTTTAGCATTATGACTTTTGCATTATGCGTTATGCGATATGCGCTATGTGTGATGGGTTATGGGATATGCTTTATGCGTCATGCGTTATGGGATATGCTTTATGCGTCATGCGTTATGCGTTATGCGTTATGCGTCATGCGATATGCGTTATCCGTTATGCGTTATGCGTTATGCGTTAAGCGTTATGCGTTATGCGTTATGCGTTATGCGTTATTCGTTAAGCGTTATGCGTTATGCGTTATGCGTTATGTGTTATGCGTTATGCGTAATGCGTTATGCGTTATGCGTTATGGGCTATGCTTTATGCGTTATGCGTTATGCGTTATGGGTTATTCGTTATGCGTCATGCGTTATCCGTTATGCGTAATGCTTTATGCGTTATGCGTTATTCGTTAAGCGTTATGCGTTATGCGTTATGCGTTATGCGTTATGCGTTATGCGTTATGCGTTATGCGTTATGCGTTATGCGTTATGCGTTGTGCTTTACGGGTTATGCGATATGTGTTATGCATATGACTTTTTCATTGAGCGTTATGCGTTATGCGTAATGCGTTAAGCGTTATGCGTTACGCGTTATGCGTTAATCGTTAAGCGTTATGCGTTATGCGCTATGCGGTATGCGTTATTCGTTATGCGTTATGCGTTATGCGTTATGCGTTATGCGTTATGCGTTATGCGTTATGCGTTATGCGTTATTCGTTAAGCGTTATGCGTTATGCGTTATGCGTTATGTGTTATGCGTTATGCGTAATGCGTTATGCGTTATGCGTTATGGGCTATGCTTTATGCGTTATGCGTTATGCGTTATGGGTTATCCGTTATGCGTCATGCGTTATCCGTTATGCGTAATGCTTTATGCGTTATGCGTTATTCGTTAAGCGTTATGCGTTATGCGTTATGCGTTATGCGTTATGCGTTATGCGTTATGCGTTATGCGTTATGCGTTATGCGTTATGCGTTATGCGTTATGCGTTATGCGTTATGCGTTATGCGTTATGCGTTATGCGTTATGCGTTACGCGTTATGCGTTATGCATTATGCGATATGCGTTACGCGTTATGCGTTATGCGTTATGCGTTATGCGTTATGCGATATGCGTTATGCGTTATGCGTTATGCGTTATGCGTTATGCGTTATGCGTTATGCGTTATGCGTTATGCGTTATGCGTTATGCGTTATGCGTTATGCGTTATGCGTTATGCGTTATGCGTTATGCGTTATGCGTTATGCGTTATGCGTTATGCGTTATGCGTTATGCGTTATGCGTTATGCGTTATGCGTTATGCGTTATGCGTTATGCGTTATGCGTTATGCGTTATGCGTTATGCGTTATGCGTTATGCGTTATGCGTTATGCGTTATGCGTTATGCGTTATGCGTTATGCGTTATGCGTTATGCGTTATGCGTTATGCGTTATGCGTTATGCGTTATGCGTTATGCGTTATGCGTTATGCGTTATGCGTTATGCGTTATGCGTTATGCGTTATGCGTTATGCGTTATACGTTATGCGTTATGCGTTATGCGTTATGCGTTATGCGTTATGCGTTATGCGTTATGCGTTATGCGTTTTGCGTTATGACTTTAGCATTATGACTTTTGCATTATGCGTTATGCGATATGCGCTATGTGTGATGGGTTATGGGATATGCTTTATGCGTCATGCGTTATGGGATATGCTTTATGCGTCATGCGTTATGCGTTATGCGTTATGCGTTATGCGTTATGCGTTATGCGTTATGCGTTATGCGTTATGCATTATGCGTTATGCCTTATGCGTTATGCGTTATGCGTTATGCGTTATGCGTTATGCGTTATGCGTTATGCGTTATGCGTTATGCGTTATGCGTTATGCGTTATGCGTTATGCGTTATGCGTTATGCGTTATGCGTTATGCGTTATGCGTCATGCGATATGCGTTATCCGTTATGCGTTATGCGTTATGCGTTATGCGTTAAGCGTTATGCGTTATGCGATATGCGTTATGCGTTATGCGTTATGCGTTATGCGTTATGCGTTATGCGTTATGCGTTATGCGTTATGCGTTATGCGTTATGCGTTATGCGTTATGCGTTATGCGTTATGCGTTATGCGTTATGCGTTATGCGTTATGCGTTATGCGTTATGCGTTATGCGTTATGCGTTATGCGTTATGCGTTATGCGTTATGCGTTTTGCGTTATGTCTTTAGCATTATGACTTTTGCATTTTGCGTTATGCGATATGCGCTATGTGTGATGGGTTATGGGATATGCTTTATGCGTCATGCGTTATGGGATATGCTTTATGCGTCATGCGTTATGCGTTATGCGTTATGCGTTATGCGTTATGCGTTATGCGTTATGCGTTATGCGTTATGCGTTATGCGTTATGCGTTATGCGTTATGCGTTATGCGTTATGCGTTATGCGTTATGCGTTATGCGTTATGCGTTATGCGTTATGCGTTATGCGTTATGCGTTATGCGTTATGCGTTATGCGTTATGCGTTATGCGTTATGCGTTATGCGTTATGCGTTATGCGTTATGCGTTATGCGTTATGCGTTATGCGTTATGCGTTATGCGTCATGCGATATGCGTTATCCGTTATGCGTTATGCGTTATGCGTTATGCGTTAAGCGTTATGCGTTATGCGATATGCGTTATGCGTTATGCGTTATGCGTTATGCGTTATGCGTTATGCGTTATGCGTTATGCGTTATGCGTTATGCGTTATGCGTTATGCGTTATGCGTTATGCGTTATGCGTTATGCGTTATGCGTTATGCGTTATGCGTTATGCGTTATGCGTTATGCGTTATGCGTTATGCGTTATGCGTTATGCGTTATGCGTTATGCGTTATGCGTTATGCGTTATGCGTTATGCGTTATGCGTTTTGCGTTATGTCTTTAGCATTATGACTTTTGCATTTTGCGTTATGCGATATGCGCTATGTGTGATGGGTTATGGGATATGCTTTATGCGTCATGCGTTATGGGATATGCTTTATGCGTCATGCGTTATGCGTTATGCGTTATGCGTCATGCGATATGCGTTATCCGTTATGCGTTATGCGTTATGCGTTATGCGTTAAGCGTTATGCGTTATGCGATATGCGTTATGCGTTATGCGTTATGCGTTATGCGTTATGCGTTATGCGTTATGCGTTATGCGTTATGCGTTATGCGTTATGCGTTATGCGTTATGCGTTATGCGTTATGCGTTATGCGTTATGCGTTATGCGTTATGCGTTATGCGTTATGCGTTATGCGTTATGCGTTATGCGTTATGCGTTATGCGTTGTGCTTTACGGGTTATGCGATATGTGTTATGCATATGACTTTTTCATTGAGCGTTATGCGTTATGCGTAATGCGTTAAGCTTTATGCGTTACGCGTTATGCGTTAATCATTAAGCGTTATGCGTTATGCGCTATGCGGTATGCGTTATTCGTTATGCGTTATGCGTTATGCGTTATGCGTTATGCGTTATGCGTTATGCGTTATGCGTTATTCGTTAAGCGTTATGCGTTATGCGTTATGCGTTATGTGTTATGCGTTATGCGTAATGCGTTATGCGTTATGCGTTATGCGTTATGCGTTATGCGTTATGCGTTATGCGTTATGCGTTATGCGTTTTGCGTTATGACTTTAGCATTATGACTTTTGCATTATGCGTTATGCGATATGCGCTATGTGTGATGGGTTATGGGATATGCTTTATGCGTCATGCGTTATGGGATATGCTTTATGCGTCATGCGTTATGCGTTATGCGTTATGCGTCATGCGATATGCGTTATCCGTTATGCGTTATGCGTTATGCGTTAAGCGTTATGCGTTATGCGATATGCGATATGCGTTATGCGTTATGCGTTATGCGTTATGCGTTATGCGTTATGCGTTATGCGTTATGCGTTATGCGTTATGCGTTATGCGTTATGCGTTATGCGTTATGCGTTATGCGTTATGCGTTATGCGTTATGCGTTATGCGTTAAGCGTTATGCGTTACGCGTTATGCGTTAATCGTTAAGCGTTATGCGTTATGCGCTATGCGGTATGCGTTATTCGTTATGCGTTATGCGTTATGCGTTATGCGTTATGCGTTATGCGTTATGCGTTATTCGTTAAGCGTTATGCGTTATGCGTTATGCGTTATGTGTTATGCGTTATGCGTAATGCGTTATGCGTTATGCGTTATGGGCTATGCTTTATGCGTTATGCGTTATGCGTTATGGGTTATTCGTTATGCGTCATGCGTTATCCGTTATGCGTAATGCTTTATGCGTTATGCGTTATTCGTTAAGCGTTATGCGTTATGCGTTATCCGTTATGCGTTATGCGTTCTGCGTTATGCGTTATGCGTTATGCGTTATGCGTTATGCGTTATGCGTTATGCGTTATGCGTTATGCGTTATGCGTTATGCGTTATGCGTTATGCGTTATGCGTTATGCGTTGTGCTTTACGGGTTATGCGATATGTGTTATGCATATGACTTTTTCATTGAGCGTTATGCGTTATGCGTAATGCGTTAAGCGTTATGCGTTACGCGTTATGCGTTAATCGTTAAGCGTTATGCGTTATGCGCTATGCGGTATGCGTTATTCGTTATGCGTTATGCGTTATGCGTTATGCGTTATGCGTTATGCGTTATGCGTTATGCGTTATGCGTTATGCGTTATTCGTTAAGCGTTATGCGTTATGCGTTATGCGTTATGTGTTATGCGTTATGCGTAATGCGTTATGCGTTATGCGTTATGGGCTATGCTTTATGCGTTATGCGTTATGCGTTATGGGTTATTCGTTATGCGTCATGCGTTATCCGTTATGCGTAATGCTTTATGCGTTATGCGTTATTCGTTAAGCGTTATGCGTTATGCGTTATGCGTTATGCGTTATGCGTTATTCGTTAAGCGTTATGCGTTATGCGTTATGTGTTATGCGTTATGCGTAATGCGTTATGCGTTATGCGTTATGGGCTATGCTTTATGCGTTATGCGTTATGCGTTATGGGTTATTCGTTATGCGTCATGCGTTATCCGTTATGCGTAATGCTTTATGCGTTATGCGTTATGCGTTACGCGTTATGCGTTATGCATTATGCGATATGCGTTACGCGTTATGCGTTATGCGTTATGCGTTATGCGTTATGCGTTATGCGTTATGCGTTATGCGTTATGCGTTATGCGTTATGCGTTATGCGTTATGCGTTATGCGTTATGCGTCATGCGTTATGCGTTATGCGTTATGCGTTATGCGTTTTGCGTTATGACTTTAGCATTATGACTTTTGCATTATGCGTTATGCGATATGCGCTATGTGTGATGGGTTATGGGATATGCTTTATGCGTCATGCGTTATGGGATATGCTTTATGCGTCATGCGTTATGCGTTATGCGTTATGCGTCATGCGATATGCGTTATCCGTTATGCGTTATGCGTTATGCGTTAAGCGTTATGCGTTATGCGTTATGCGTTATGCGTTATGCGTTATGCGTTATGCGTTATGTGTTATGCGTTATGCGTTATGCGTCATGCGTCATGCGTTATGCGTTATGCGTTATGCGTTATGCGTTATGCGTTATGCGTTATGCGTTATGCGTTATGCGTTATGCGTTATGCGTTATGCGTTATGCGTTATGCGTTATGCGTTATGCGTTATGCGTTATGCGTTATGCGTTATGCGTTATGCGTTATGCGTTATGCGTTATGCGTTATGCGTTATGCGTTATGCGTTATGCGTTATGCGTTATGCGTTATGCGTTATGCGTTATGCGTTATGCGTTATGCGTTATGCGTTATGCGTTATGCGTTATGCGTTATGCGTTATGCGTTATGCGTTATGCGTTATGCGTTATGCGTTATGCGTTATGCGTTATGCGTTATGCGTTATGCGTTATGCGTTTTGCGTTATGACTTTAGCATTATGACTTTTGCATTATGCGTTATGCGATATGCGCTATGTGTGATGGGTTATGGGATATGCTTTATGCGTCATGCGTTATGGGATATGCTTTATGCGTCATGCGTTATGCGTTATGCGTTATGCGTCATGCGATATGCGTTATCCGTTATGCGTTATGCGTTATGCGTTAAGCGTTATGTGTTATGCGTTATGCGTAATGCGTTATGCGTTATGCGTTATGGGCTATGCTTTATGCGTTATGCGTTATGCGTTATGGGTTATTCGTTATGCGTCATGCGTTATCCGTTATGCGTAATGCTTTATGCGTTATGCGTTATTCGTTAAGCGTTATGCGTTATGCGTTATGCGTTATGCGTTATGCGTTATGCGTTATGCGTTATGCGTTATGCGTTATGCGTTGTGCTTTACGGGTTATGCGATATGTGTTATGCATATGACTTTTTCATTGAGCGTTATGCGTTATGCGTAATGCGTTAAGCGTTATGCGTTACGCGTTATGCGTTAATCGTTAAGCGTTATGCGTTATGCGCTATGCGGTATGCGTTATTCGTTATGCGTTATGCGTTATGCGTTATGCGTTATGCGTTATGCGTTATGCGTTATGCGTTATGCGTTATTCGTTAAGCGTTATGCGTTATGCGTTATGCGTTATGTGTTATGCGTTATGCGTAATGCGTTATGCGTTATGCGTTATGGGCTATGCTTTATGCGTTATGCGTTATGCGTTATGGGTTATCCGTTATGCGTCATGCGTTATCCGTTATGCGTAATGCTTTATGCGTTATGCGTTATTCGTTAAGCGTTATGCGTTATGCGTTATGCGTTATGCGTTACGCGTTACGCGTTATGCGTTATGCGTTATGCGTTATGCGTTATGCGTTATGCGTTATGCGTTGTGCGTTATGCGTTATGCGTTATGCGTTATGCGTTATGCGTTATGCGTTATGCGTTATGCGTTATGCGTTATGCGTTATGCGTTATGCGTTATGCGTTATGCGTTATGCGTTATGCGTTATGCGTTATGCGTTATGCGTTATGCGTTATGCGTTATGCGTTATGCGTTATGCGTTAGGCGTTACGCGTTACGCGTTACGCGTTACGCGTTACGCGTTACGCGTTACGCGTTATGCGTTATGCGTTATGCGTTATGCGTTATGCGTTATGCGTTATGCGTTATGCGTTACGCGTTACGCGTTATGCGTTATGCGTTATGCGTTATGCGTTATGCGTTATGCGTTATGCGTTATGCGTTATGCGTTATGCGTTATGCGTTATACGTTATGCGTTATGCGTTATGCGTTATGCGTTATGCGTTATGCGTTATGCGTTATGCGTTATGCGTTATGCGTTATGCGTTATGCGTTATGCGTTATGAGTTATGCGTTATGCGTTATGCGTTATGCGTTATGCGTTATGCGTTATGCGTTATGCGTTATGCGTTATGCGTTATGCGTTATGCGTTATGCGTTATGCGTTATGCGTTATGCGTTATGAGTTATGCGTTATGCGTTATGCGTCATGCGTTATGCGTTATTCGTAATGCGTTATGCGTTATGCGTTATGCGTTATGCGTTATGCGTTATGCGTTATGCGTTATGCGTTATGCGTTATGCGTTATGCGTTATGCGTTATGCGTTATGCGTTATGCGTTATGCGTTATGCGTTATGCGTTATGCGTTATGCGTTATGCGTTATGCGTTATGCGTTATGCGTTAAGCGTTATGCGTTATGCGTTATGCGTTATGTGTTATGCGTTATGCGTAATGCGTTATGCGTTATGCGTTATGGGCTATGCTTTATGCGTTATGCGTTATGCGTTATGGGTTATTCGTTATGCGTCATGCGTTATCCGTTATGCGTAATGCTTTATGCGTTATGCGTTATTCGTTAAGCGTTATGCGTTATGCGTTATGCGTTATGCGTTATGCGTTATTCGTTAAGCGTTATGCGTTATGCGTTATGTGTTATGCGTTATGCGTAATGCGTTATGCGTTATGCGTTATGGGCTATGCTTTATGCGTTATGCGTTATGCGTTATGGGTTATTCGTTATGCGTCATGCGTTATCCGTTATGCGTAATGCTTTATGCGTTATGCGTTATGCGTTACGCGTTATGCGTTATGCATTATGCGATATGCGTTACGCGTTATGCGTTATGCGTTATACGTTATGCGTTATGCGTTATGCGTTATGCGTTATGCGTTATGCGTTATGCGTTATGCGTTATGCGTTATGCGTTATGCGTTATGCGTTATGCGTTATGCGTTATGCGTTATGCGTTTTGCGTTATGACTTTAGCATTATGACTTTTGCATTATGCGTTATGCGATATGCGCTATGTGTGATGGGTTATGGGATATGCTTTATGCGTCATGCGTTATGGGATATGCTTTATGCGTCATGCGTTATGCGTTATGCGTTATGCGTCATGCGATATGCGTTATCCGTTATGCGTTATGCGTTATGCGTTAAGCGTTATGCGTTATGCGTTATGCGTTATGCGTTATGCGTTATTCGTTAAGCGTTATGCGTTATGCGTTATGCGTTATGTGTTATGCGTTATGCGTAATGCGTTATGCGTTATGCGTTATGGGCTATGCTTTATGCGTTATGCGTTATGCGCTATGGGTTATTCGTTATGCGTCATGCGTTATCCGTTATGCGTAATGCTTTATGCGTTATGCGTTATTCGTTAAGCGTTATGCGTTATGCGTTATGCGTTATGCGTTATGCGTTATGCGTTATGCGTTATGCGTTATGCGTTATGCGTTATGCGTTATGCGTTATGCGTTGTGCTTTACGGGTTATGCGATATGTGTTATGCATATGACTTTTTCATTGAGCGTTATGCGTTATGCGTAATGCGTTAAGCGTTATGCGTTACGCGTTATGCGTTAATCGTTAAGCGTTATGCGTTATGCGCTATGCGGTATGCGTTATTCGTTATGCGTTATGCGTTATGCGTTATGCGTTATGCGTTATGCGTTATGCGTTATGCGTTATGCGTTATGCGTTATGCGTTATGCGTTATGCGTTATGCGTTATGCGTTATGCGTTATGCGTTATGCGTTATGCGTTATGCGTTATGCGTTATGCGTTATGCGTTATGCGTTATGCGTTATGCGTTATGCGTTATGCGTTATGCGTTATGCGTTATGCGTTATGCGTTATGCGTTATGCGTTATGCGTTATGCGTTATGCGTTATGCGTTATGCGTTATGCGTTATGCGTTATGCGTTATGCGTTATGCGTTATGCGTTATGCGTTATGCGTTATGCGTTATGCGTTATGCGTTATGCGTTATGCGTTATGCGTTATGCGTTTTGCGTTATGACTTTAGCATTATGACTTTTGCATTATGCGTTATGCGATATGCGCTATGTGTGATGGGTTATGGGATATGCTTTATGCGTCATGCGTTATGGGATATGCTTTATGCGTCATGCGTTATGCGTTATGCGTTATGCGTCATGCGATATGCGTTATCCGTTATGCGTTATGCGTTATGCGTTAAGCGTTATGCGTTATGCGTTATGCGTTATGCGTTATGCGTTATTCGTTAAGCGTTATGCGTTATGCGTTATGCGTTATGTGTTATGCGTTATGCGTAATGCGTTATGCGTTATGCGTTATGGGCTATGCTTTATGCGTTATGCGTTATGCGCTATGGGTTATTCGTTATGCGTCATGCGTTATCCGTTATGCGTAATGCTTTATGCGTTATGCGTTATTCGTTAAGCGTTATGCGTTATGCGTTATGCGTTATGCGTTATGCGTTATGCGTTATGCGTTATGCGTTATGCGTTATGCGTTATGCGTTGTGCTTTACGGGTTATGCGATATGTGTTATGCATATGACTTTTTCATTGAGCGTTATGCGTTATGCGTAATGCGTTAAGCGTTATGCGTTACGCGTTATGCGTTAATCGTTAAGCGTTATGCGTTATGCGCTATGCGGTATGCGTTATTCGTTATGCGTTATGCGTTATGCGTTATGCGTTATGCGTTATGCGTTATGCGTTATGCGTTATGCGTTATGCGTTATTCGTTAAGCGTTATGCGTTATGCGTTATGCGTTATGTGTTATGCGTTATGCGTAATGCGTTATGCGTTATGC
The DNA here is from genome assembly GCF_051020765.1 of Lasioglossum baleicum. Taxonomy (NCBI): domain Eukaryota; kingdom Metazoa; phylum Arthropoda; class Insecta; order Hymenoptera; family Halictidae; genus Lasioglossum; species Lasioglossum baleicum. The sequence continues at coordinate 680,413 of NW_027469128.1, forward strand.
GTTATGGGCTATGCTTTATGCGTTATGCGTTATGCGTTATGGGTTATCCGTTATGCGTCATGCGTTATCCGTTATGCGTAATGCTTTATGCGTTATGCGTTATTCGTTAAGCGTTATGCGTTATGCGTTATGCGTTATGCGTTATGCGTTATGCGTTATGCGTTATGCGTTATGCGTTATGCGTTATGCGTTATGCGTTATGCGTTATGCGTTATGCGTTATGCGTTATGCGTTACGCGTTATGCGTTATGCATTATGCGATATGCGTTACGCGTTATGCGTTATGCGTTATGCGTTATGCGTTATGCGATATGCGTTATGCGTTATGCGTTATGCGTTATGCGTTATGCGTTATGCGTTATGCGTTATGCGTTATGCGTTATGCGTTATGCGTTATGCGTTATGCGTTATGCGTTATGCGTTATGCGTTATGCGTTATGCGTTATGCGTTATGCGTTATGCGTTATGCGTTATGCGTTATGCGTTATGCGTTATGCGTTATGCGTTATGCGTTATGCGTTATGCGTTATGCGTTATGCGTTTTGCGTTATGACTTTAGCATTATGACTTTTGCATTATGCGTTATGCGATATGCGCTATGTGTGATGGGTTATGGGATATGCTTTATGCGTCATGCGTTATGGGATATGCTTTATGCGTCATGCGTTATGCGTTATGCGTTATGCGTCATGCGATATGCGTTATCCGTTATGCGTTATGCGTTATGCGTTAAGCGTTATGCGTTATGCGTTATGCGTTATGCGTTATGCGTTATTCGTTAAGCGTTATGCGTTATGCGTTATGCGTTATGCGTTATGTGTTATGCGTTATGCGTAATGCGTTATGCGTTATGCGTTATGGGCTATGCTTTATGCGTTATGCGTTATGCGCTATGGGTTATTCGTTATGCGTCATGCGTTATCCGTTATGCGTAATGCTTTATGCGTTATGCGTTATTCGTTAAGCGTTATGCGTTATGCGTTATGCGTTATGCGTTATGCGTTATGCGTTATGCGTTATGCGTTATGCGTTATGCGTTATGCGTTATGCGTTGTGCTTTACGGGTTATGCGATATGTGTTATGCATATGACTTTTTCATTGAGCGTTATGCGTTATGCGTAATGCGTTAAGCGTTATGCGTTACGCGTTATGCGTTAATCGTTAAGCGTTATGCGTTATGCGCTATGCGGTATGCGTTATTCGTTATGCGTTATGCGTTATGCGTTATGCGTTATGCGTTATGCGTTATGCGTTATGCGTTATGCGTTATGCGTTATGCGTTATGCGTTATGCGTTATGCGTTATGCGTTATGCGTTATGCGTTATGCGTTATGCGTTATGCGTTATGCGTTATGCGTTATGCGTTATGCGTTATGCGTTATGCGTTATGCGTTATGCGTTATGCGTTATGCGTTATGCGTTATGCGTTATGCGTTATGCGTTATGCGTTATGCGTTATGCGTTATGCGTTATGCGTTATGCGTTATGCGTTATGCGTTATGCGTTATGCGTTATGCGTTATGCGTTATGCGTTATGCGTTATGCGTTATGCGTTATGCGTTATGCGTTATGCGTTATGCGTTATGCGTTTTGCGTTATGACTTTAGCATTATGACTTTTGCATTATGCGTTATGCGATATGCGCTATGTGTGATGGGTTATGGGATATGCTTTATGCGTCATGCGTTATGGGATATGCTTTATGCGTCATGCGTTATGCGTTATGCGTTATGCGTCATGCGATATGCGTTATCCGTTATGCGTTATGCGTTATGCGTTAAGCGTTATGCGTTATGCGTTATGCGTTATGCGTTATGCGTTATTCGTTAAGCGTTATGCGTTATGCGTTATGCGTTATGTGTTATGCGTTATGCGTAATGCGTTATGCGTTATGCGTTATGGGCTATGCTTTATGCGTTATGCGTTATGCGCTATGGGTTATTCGTTATGCGTCATGCGTTATCCGTTATGCGTAATGCTTTATGCGTTATGCGTTATTCGTTAAGCGTTATGCGTTATGCGTTATGCGTTATGCGTTATGCGTTATGCGTTATGCGTTATGCGTTATGCGTTATGCGTTATGCGTTGTGCTTTACGGGTTATGCGATATGTGTTATGCATATGACTTTTTCATTGAGCGTTATGCGTTATGCGTAATGCGTTAAGCGTTATGCGTTACGCGTTATGCGTTAATCGTTAAGCGTTATGCGTTATGCGCTATGCGGTATGCGTTATTCGTTATGCGTTATGCGTTATGCGTTATGCGTTATGCGTTATGCGTTATGCGTTATGCGTTATGCGTTATGCGTTATTCGTTAAGCGTTATGCGTTATGCGTTATGCGTTATGTGTTATGCGTTATGCGTAATGCGTTATGCGTTATGCGTTATGGGCTATGCTTTATGCGTTATGCGTTATGCGTTATGGGTTATCCGTTATGCGTCATGCGTTATCCGTTATGCGTAATGCTTTATGCGTTATGCGTTATTCGTTAAGCGTTATGCGTTATGCGTTATGCGTTATGCGTTATGCGTTATGCGTTATGCGTTATGCGTTATGCGTTATGCGTTATGCGTTATGCGTTATGCGTTATGCGTTATGCGTTATGCGTTATGCGTTACGCGTTACGCGTTATGCGTTATGCATTATGCGATATGCGTTACGCGTTATGCGTTATGCGTTATGCGTTATGCGTTATGCGATATGCGTTATGCGTTATGCGTTATGCGTTATGCGTTATGCGTTATGCGTTATGCGTTATGCGTTATGCGTTATGCGTTATGCGTTATGCGTTATGCGTTATGCGTTATGCGTTATGCGTTATGCGTTATGCGTTATGCGTTATGCGTTATGCGTTATGCGTTATGCGTTATGCGTTATGCGTTATGCGTTATGCGTTATGCGTTATGCGTTATGCGTTATGCGTTATGCGTTATGCGTTATGCGTTATGCGTTATGCGTTATGCGTTATGCGTTATGCGTTATGCGTTATGCGTTATGCGTTATGCGTTATGCGTTATGCGTTATGCGTTATGCGTTATGCGTTATGCGTTATGCGTTATACGTTATGCGTTATGCGTTATGCGTTATGCGTTATGCGTTATGCGTTATGCGTTATGCGTTATGCGTTATGCGTTTTGCGTTATGACTTTAGCATTATGACTTTTGCATTATGCGTTATGCGATATGCGCTATGTGTGATGGGTTATGGGATATGCTTTATGCGTCATGCGTTATGGGATATGCTTTATGCGTCATGCGTTATGCGTTATGCGTTATGCGTTATGCGTTATGCGTTATGCGTTATGCGTTATGCGTTATGCGTTATGCGTTATGCGTTATGCGTTATGCGTTATGCGTTATGCGTTATGCGTTATGCGTTATGCGTTATGCGTTATGCGTTATGCGTTATGCGTTATGCGTTATGCGTTATGCGTTATGCGTTATGCGTTATGCGTTATGCGTTATGCGTTATGCGTTATGCGTTATGCGTTATGCGTTATGCGTTATGCGTTATGCGTCATGCGATATGCGTTATCCGTTATGCGTTATGCGTTATGCGTTATGCGTTAAGCGTTATGCGTTATGCGATATGCGTTATGCGTTATGCGTTATGCGTTATGCGTTATGCGTTATGCGTTATGCGTTATGCGTTATGCGTTATGCGTTATGCGTTATGCGTTATGCGTTATGCGTTATGCGTTATGCGTTATGCGTTATGCGTTATGCGTTATGCGTTATGCGTTATGCGTTATGCGTTATGCGTTATGCGTTATGCGTTATGCGTTATGCGTTATGCGTTATGCGTTATGCGTTATGCGTTATGCGTTATGCGTTATGCGTTATGCGTTATGCGTTATGCGTTATGCGTTATGCGTTATGCGTTATGCGTTATGCGTTATGCGTTATGCGTTAAGCGTTAAGCGTTATGCGTTATGCGTTATGCGTTATGTGTTATGCGTTATGCGTAATGCGTTATGCGTTATGCGTTATGGGCTATGCTTTATGCGTTATGCGTTATGCGTTATGGGTTATTCGTTATGCGTCATGCGTTATCCGTTATGCGTAATGCTTTATGCGTTATGCGTTATTCGTTAAGCGTTATGCGTTATGCGTTATGCGTTATGCGTTATGCGTTATTCGTTAAGCGTTATGCGTTATGCGTTATGTGTTATGCGTTATGCGTAATGCGTTATGCGTTATGCGTTATGGGCTATGCTTTATGCGTTATGCGTTATGCGTTATGGGTTATTCGTTATGCGTCATGCGTTATCCGTTATGCGTAATGCTTTATGCGTTATGCGTTATGCGTTACGCGTTATGCGTTATGCATTATGCGATATGCGTTACGCGTTATGCGTTATGCGTTATACGTTATGCGTTATGCGTTATGCGTTATGCGTTATGCGTTATGCGTTATGCGTTATGCGTTATGCGTTATGCGTTATGCGTTATGCGTTATGCGTTATGCGTTATGCGTTATGCGTTATGCGTTATGCGTTATGCGTTTTGCGTTATGACTTTAGCATTATGACTTTTGCATTATGCGTTATGCGATATGCGCTATGTGTGATGGGTTATGGGATATGCTTTATGCGTCATGCGTTATGGGATATGCTTTATGCGTCATGCGTTATGCGTTATGCGTTATGCGTCATGCGATATGCGTTATCCGTTATGCGTTATGCGTTATGCGTTAAGCGTTATGCGTTATGCGTTATGCGTTATGCGTTATGCGTTATTCGTTAAGCGTTATGCGTTATGCGTTATGCGTTATGTGTTATGACTTTAGCATTATGACTTTTGCATTATGCGTTATGCGATATGCGCTATGTGTGATGGGTTATGGGATATGCTTTATGCGTCATGCGTTATGGGATATGCTTTATGCGTAATGCGTTATGCGTTATGCGTTATGGGCTATGCTTTATGCGTTATGCGTTATGCGCTATGGGTTATTCGTTATGCGTCATGCGTTATCCGTTATGCGTAATGCTTTATGCGTTATGCGTTATTCGTTAAGCGTTATGCGTTATGCGTTATGCGTTATGCGTTATGCGTTATGCGTTATGCGTTATGCGTTATGCGTTATGCGTTATGCGTTGTGCTTTACGGGTTATGCGATATGTGTTATGCATATGACTTTTTCATTGAGCGTTATGCGTTATGCGTAATGCGTTAAGCGTTATGCGTTATGCGTTATGCGTTATGCGTTATGCGTTATGCGTTATGCGTTATGCGTTATGCGTTATGCGTTATGCGTTATGCGTTATGCGTTATGCGTTATGCGTTATGCGTTATGCGTTATGCGTTATGCGTTTTGCGTTATGACTTTAGCATTATGACTTTTGCATTATGCGTTATGCGATATGCGCTATGTGTGATGCGTTATGCGTTATGCGTTATGCGTTATGCGTTATGCGTTATGCGTTATGCGTTATGCGTTATGCGTTATGCGTTATGCGTTATGCGTTATGCGTTATGCGTTATGCGTTATGCGTTATGCGTTATGCGTTATGCGTTATGCGTTATGCGTTATGCGTTATGCGTTATGCGTTATGCGTTATGCGTTATGCGTTATGCGTTATGCGTTATGCGTTATGCGTTATGCGTTATGCGTTATGCGTTATGCGTTATGCGTTATGCGTTATGCGTTATGCGTTATGCGTTATGCGTTATGCGTTATACGTTATGCGTTATGCGTTATGCGTTATGCGTTATGCGTTATGCGTTATGCGTTATGCGTTATGCGTTATGCGTTTTGCGTTATGACTTTAGCATTATGACTTTTGCATTATGCGTTATGCGATATGCGCTATGTGTGATGGGTTATGGGATATGCTTTATGCGTCATGCGTTATGGGATATGCTTTATGCGTCATGCGTTATGCGTTATGCGTTATGCGTTATGCGTTATGCGTTATGCGTTATGCGTTATGCGTTATGCGTTATGCGTTATGCGTTATGCGTTATGCGTTATGCGTTATGCGTTATGCGTTATGCGTTATGCGTTATGCGTTATGCGTTATGCGTTATGCGTTATGCGTTATGCGTTATGCGTTATGCGTTATGCGTTATGCGTTATGCGTTATGCGTTATGCGTTATGCGTTATGCGTTATGCGTTATGCGTTATGCGTTATGCGTCATGCGATATGCGTTATCCGTTATGCGTTATGCGTTATGCGTTATGCGTTAAGCGTTATGCGTTATGCGATATGCGTTATGCGTTATGCGTTATGCGTTATGCGTTATGCGTTATGCGTTATGCGTTATGCGTTATGCGTTATGCGTTATGCGTTATGCGTTATGCGTTATGCGTTATGCGTTATGCGTTATGCGTTATGCGTTATGCGTTATGCGTTATGCGTTATGCGTTATGCGTTATGCGTTATGCGTTATGCGTTATGCGTTATGCGTTATGCGTTTTGCGTTATGTCTTTAGCATTATGACTTTTGCATTTTGCGTTATGCGATATGCGCTATGTGTGATGGGTTATGGGATATGCTTTATGCGTCATGCGTTATGGGATATGCTTTATGCGTCATGCGTTATGCGTTATGCGTTATGCGTTATGCGTTATGCGTTATGCGTTATGCGTTATGCGTTATGCGTTATGCGTTATGCGTTATGCGTTATGCGTTATGCGTTATGCGTTATGCGTTATGCGTTATGCGTTATGCGTTATGCGTTATGCGTTATGCGTTATGCGTTATACGTTATGCGTTATGCGTTATGCGTTATGCGTTATGCGTTATGCGTTATGCGTTATGCGTCATGCGATATGCGTTATCCGTTATGCGTTATGCGTTATGCGTTATGCGTTAAGCGTTATGCGTTATGCGATATGCGTTATGCGTTATGCGTTATGCGTTATGCGTTATGCGTTATGCGTTATGCGTTATGCGTTATGCGTTATGCGTTATGCGTTATGCGTTATGCGTTATGCGTTATGTGTTAAACGCGAACGATACAGTTTCGTATGATTCAGCGCCGCGACCACCCCCCTCGTCGTCCCTACAGCACCGCGGCGAGTCTTCACCTCGAAGCGAGCTCCCGTATGTGTGTACGGTGGGGGAATCCACCGATTACCGGTAAATAGGACCCCCAGCCAGTTTGAAGGCGCGTTCCGTTGTAACCTCCTCTGCGAGTACACACGCGAATTATATAATAGCTACGAGCAAGTTTCAAAAACGACCGATAATCTCCTCTGCGAGAAACACGTAGAATAATCTCCCCTGCGAGCTCTGTTCTTTAGGGTTAAAGTGCGTCCGTAGCCTCAGCAACAATAAAGTGCTTGTTTTGTGAACCGTAACACGCGGGTGGAACGATTGACTGAAACCTCTCACGAATATCCAATCTCCGACCGAATTTTCTCCTGTCCTTCTTCACGCGAGTCCAACGCATTTATCGTTCACGGATCCTCAGTTCCCTAAAGGGTTCGTGCAACAGTTTTTGGTCCTTCGAGCCGGATTAGTGAAGAAACCTGGATCGTTCGGAAAACGTTAGAGGCGAAACCAACCGTCCATTTCAAACGTTCGTGTCGGGTCTCGTGACTTTCAAAGTAAAAACACGCTGTGAACATGAATACAAGTGTCACGGAGACCTTCGAAGCGGTGCTGGAGCGGCAAACACAGGCGTTTGCTCAACTCACGAAAATATTGGCGAATACGAAGAAAAAAGGGGTCGACAACTACACCGTGGAGTATCTGGACACCAGGCTGACCATGTATCAGGAGACCTGGACCCAGATTACTTCTTTCAACGGGTACCTCCAAGCGTACCGGAAAGCGGACCGGACGAAAGAAGACCTACCTTACTTCAAGGCCGGAACAATGGATCGGATGGAGGACGCGTACCTTGATGGCTGGTCCTACCTACGGGAGCAGCTGGCCCATCTACGCCCCCCCATCACACCCCCTGCGGCGAATTCATCTATGGCGTTTCCAGCTAGCATGGTAACTCGTCCCGCGCATGTTAAATTACCCCGGATCGAACTCCCGAAATTTGACGGCGATTACACGCGTTGGAAATCGTTCAAATCGCGATTCAATTCCGCGGTAATTGTAAACGAAACCTTGACGGGCTCAGAACGATTGCAGTACTTGCTTAGCGCATTGTCGGGCGAAGCACTAGAATCGATACAGCACCTCGATGTAACGGACGCGAACTTCCAGATCGGCTGGACACGTCTCAAGGAAATTTACGATAACGAACGAGTCATTGTACATACGCTGATGCAAAAACTTTATTCCTTGAAATCGATCAAATTGTCGCAGCTCGACTCGCTGAATCAGTTCACGATTCATTATCGTAACACCCTCGAGGCGTTGTACAAGTTAGGTAGAGGCACGAAAGAGGATCATCTCGTTTATTTCGTTTCGAGCAAGTTCGACCGCGAATTAGAAACGGAGTGGAACAAAACCCTCGGAGATGCACGAACCTACCCAACATACGCGGCGATGGAAAAGTTTGTTTTAGAACAAACCGCGGCGGTTAAGATGTCCAATCAACCGACGCAACAACTACAATCCTCCGCGGGTCCTGCGAAACCGTTACGACAAAAAACGAACGCGCACGTGATTGAAGAAAGTAGGCCGTCTCCTACTTGCTTTCTTTGCAAAGAAGCGCACGTACCCCGCGACTGTAGCATGTTCCGTAGCCTCTCGCCACTAGCGCGCTTCGAGACGCTGAAAAGTCAACACGCGTGCATAAATTGCCTCGGCGCGAATCACACCGTGTCGAATTGCCCGAGCACAAACGTGTGTAGACAGTGTGGTGAAAAGCACCACACATTGCTGCACCGCGGAGAATCCAGGGCCCTCAGCAGACCCAAAACGAGTGGTTACCGAAACCATGCATCTTCGGTCCAGCCCTCGAGATTAGACGCGTCTACCACTCTTCAGACACCGTTATCGGCTCAAGCCCCTGCGCGGCCCGTGAATTCAGAAGAAATCGGTAGTAACGTTGCGACACACTTCGCCGAAGCCAGTCCGAATGGCATTCAGACTGTCCTACTGGCTACCGCAATGGTCAAAGTTTTCGCGCCCAACGGTCAGTCGCGATTAGCCCGCGCGCTATTAGACCAGGGGTCTCAATCCTCGTTCGTGTCCACCAATCTTGTACAGCAGCTACGTTTACAAAAAGTCCGAGCACCGATTTCCGTGACTGGTCTCGGCGGCGAACGAACAAGCACCATTGATTATAGTGTGCAACTGCAGATAGGTTCGTCCAAACAGGAGTCACCAGCACTGTTAACCCGTGCGTTCATAGTGCGCGGTATAACGCAGTACGCGCCGCCGGCGATCCAGATGGAAAATTACAGCGCCCTGTTCGATCTCGCGCTCGCGGACCCCGAGCCCGCATCAAAGCAACGTATCGAATTGCTCCTAGGCGCGGATATCTTCGCGCAAATTCTACGACCTGGCGTTCGACTCCCCAGCAACCAAGGACCGATTGCGCAAAATACGGTATTCGGTTGGATCTTGTCCGGATGCATCAACACCCCGGAAAACCATCGCGTCGCGGTTACCACGCATCACGGGACAATCACGGATCCACTCGAACGTGCGTTAACTCGTTTTTGGGAAACGGAAGCGGTCCCTGAAACGCGTATCCTCACTCCCTTGGAAATAGAATGCGAGCGGCACTTCGAAAAAACCTACTCGCGCGACGCTACCGGCAGATTCGTGGTGCGGTTACCGTTTCTCAAGTCGGTCCCCGAGGACTTCCTCGGAGATTCACTCCGAGGAGCCACCGCGTCACTGGCACGTCTGACCCGGAAACTACGCGAAAACGAGGCGGTAAAATGCGAATATAATGCGTTCATCCGCGAGTATGAGTCGCTCGGCCACATGAACCGTCTCGATGGCGTCGACCGTTCCAGGAATTACATTCCACATCGCGCCGTTCTCCGAGAGGAAAGCTTGACTACAAAGCTCCGAGTCGTTTTTAATGCGTCGAGCCAAACGTCTAGCGGATACTCCTTAAACGACATCCTACTTACTGGTCCGAAGTTACAGTTAGATATCACTCACATCTTATTAGCGTGGCGAATCCACAAATATGTTCTAGTGGCGGACATTGAGAAAATGTTCCGTCAAATTCTCATCCACCCACAAGATCGCAAATATCAATGCATCTTGTGGAGAAGCGAATCTACCGGTAATCTCGAGACGTTCGAATTGAATACGGTAACCTACGGAACCGCCTGCGCCCCGTACCTCTCGATGCGCGTTATACAAGAAGTAAACAAGTTGGAAGGTTCGGAATACCCCCTCGCGTCCCCGATTCTTCGCAACAGTGTTTATGTCGACGACGTATTCATGGGCGCGCCGGACAAACAGCTGCTCGAACAGACTAGAATACAAGTCTGTCAGCTGTTGTCTCGAGGCGGATTCAATCTGCGAAAATGGGCGGGCAACGATGCCGAATCCCTGCGAAATATTCCCGCAGCCACACATTCACACGCGGTGGATCTGCGAATATTCAATGCTTCGGAACTCAAAGTCCTCGGAATCAGGTGGATCCCCTCGGACGACACGTTCTATTTTGACTTACAAAAACTGGCGGTCAGAAAGGAGAAGATGAGCAAGCGCGAATTGCTCTCGGAGATTTCGACGTTGTTCGACCCTCTAGGATGGTTGTCTCCAATTGTTGTTCGAGCCAAAATCTTGATGCAGCAACAATGGCTCGAACGAATCAGCTGGGATGACTGCGTATCGGACGACACCCGCGAAACCTGGAACCTCTTCTGTATGGACTGGCGTGCTTTAACCGCAATGAGGGTCCCGCGGTGGATCCAGTACGCCCCTGACTCACTCGAAATCCAACTACATGGATTCAGCGACGCATCTCGTGCCGCCTTTTCATGCGCGATTTACGCCCGCGTAACGTCGCTCACCGGCGAAACGCATACCACGCTGCTCACAGCTAAATCGCGAGTAGCTCCAATAAAAACTGTCTCTATCCCTATCCTCGAGTTAAACGGAGCCGTCATGCTAACTGAATTGGCCGCTCACGTGACCCACTCGATCGGGATACCGGTAACGAAGACAGTTTGCTGGACGGACTCCACGATTGTCCTCGCATGGTTGCGGAAACACCCAGCAGCTTGGAAGACCATGGTGGCCAACAGGACGTCCAAGATCCACTCCACACTGCCGAATGCCGTCTGGAGACACGTGCCGACGCACTACAATCCTGCAGACCTGAATTCGCGTGGTGTAAGTGCAGAAGCACTGCTGTCATCGACGCTGTGGATCGAGGGTCCATCGTGGTTGAAGAGGGACGAAGAAGACTGGCCCGTTCAGCAGACCTACGAAACGGAGGAGGAAAAATGTAAAACCGCCGTACATAATACGGTCACAATCAAAGATTGGGATGCTCTGTCTCGCTTCTCTAGCTGGCAACGCCTAATCCGCGTATTCTGTCACGTGCGGCGATTTATAAACACGGTGCGAAAGCAAACAAGCACCGCGCCCCCCTCGATCCTCACCGTCACGGAGCTACGCGATTCGGAAATAACAATACTGCGAATAATCCAACGCAGCTCGTTCGCAACCGAAATCGCCGCGTTCGCGCGGAACAAACCGTTGACCAGTGGCTCGTCGCTTTTGCCGCTCAGCCCTTTCATCGACCAATGCGGAGTCGTACGCGTAGGCGGGAGGCTCAGAAACTCCTTTCTGCCTTGGGAAACGAAGCACCCCGCGATATTGCCGAAACATCACGTTTCCGACCTCATTATTCGGGAATCGCATCTTCTCTCCTTGCATGGCGGAAATCAAATCACGACGTACACAACAAGACAAAAATATTGGATCCTAGGGTTGCGTAATTCGGTCCGTCGCGTGATTCATAAGTGCGTCAAATGCGCGCGTTGGCGGGCGGAAACTGCAACGCAGGTAATGCAAGACCTCGTGACGTCACGTTGCCGTCCGTCCCCTCCATTCTCTCACATTGGAGTCGATTACGCCGGTCCCTACCAAGTACGAGACGCACCCGGGCGCGGAAAGCGAACTTATAAAAAATACATTGCAGTATTTATCTGTTTTGCTACTCACGCGGTCCATTTAGAGTTGGTTGATGATTGCTCCACGGCTGCCTTCCTCGCAGCCTTCGACCGCTTCACGTCCAGACGTGGTGTTCCTCAGACGATCACTAGCGACAATGGCACGAATTTCGTAGGCGCGTCCAACGAACTCGCTCGACACTTCGTCGAAGTCACAAATTCGCCGGAATTGAAAAATCGATGCTCCACTCTTCTTATTCAGTGGAAGTTCTATCCCCCGGGCGCTCCTCATCACGGAGGAATGCAGGAAGCCGCAGTCCGGTCAACCAAGCATCATCTTCGTCGTATCATGGGGTCGTTCGCGTCAACCTCCGAAGAGATGTCCACACTGCTTTGCAAGGTGGAAGCCACGTTAAACTCGCGTCCGATTACTCGGGTGCGCGACGACCCAGAGTGTCTTGAAATCCTTACGCCAGGGCACTTTTTAACCGGTAGTCCGCTGATTTCACGTCCGGTTCCTCCCGTGATTGACGAGCCGACAACGCACTTATCACGATGGCAACAAGTGCAAAAATTCCACGAACTGCTGTGGCGCGTATGGTCCCGCGAGTACTTGCAGGAACTGCAGTCGCGGTACAAATGGCAAACTGAACAAAAGGATCTGACTGTAGGAGCGGTAGTCCTCTTGGACAACCCCCTACTACCTCCTAACAAATGGGAATTAGGGAGGGTCGTAAAAACGTTCCCAGGTAAAGACGGCCACGTACGAGTGGTGGAGGTTAAGACCGCGTCCTCAACATATAAACGACCCATCACTCGTGTCTGCCAGTTACCAGTAAACAACTGAAGGCACCCCCCGAATAATGTTGTCGAGCGTGCGACGTCACGACCTACGTGACATAATAGTCGCGGCCGGCCGTCGGCCCAGGTGTCGTCATCCGAAACATTGTAAATATTGTAAATAGTTAGTATGTGTGTGTATGTGTACGTATGTATGGGGAGCTCTTCGAGATATATAGATTATCCGTTTCTGTTGCGCGACCGCGCAAGGCGGGCGGTTTGTTAAACGCGAACGATACAGTTTCGTATGATTCAGCGCCGCGACCACCCCCCTCGTCGTCCCTACAGCACCGCGGCGAGTCTTCACCTCGAAGCGAGCTCCCGTATGTGTGTACGGTGGGGGAATCCACCGATTACCGGTAAATAGGACCCCCAGCCAGTTTGAAGGCGCGTTCCGTTGTAACCTCCTCTGCGAGTACACACGCGAATTATATAATAGCTACGAGCAAGTTTCAAAAACGACCGATAATCTCCTCTGCGAGAAACACGTAGAATAATCTCCCCTGCGAGCTCTGTTCTTTCGGGTTAAAGTGCGTCCGTAGCCTCAGCAACAATAAAGTGCTTGTTTTGTGAACCGTAACACGCGGGTGGAACGATTGACTGAAACCTCTCACGAATATCCAATCTCCGACCGAATTTTCTCCTGTCCTTCTTCACGCGAGTCCAACGCATTTATCGTTCACGGATCCTCAGTTCCCTAAAGGGTTCGTGCAACATTATGCGTTATGCGTTATGCGTTATGCGTTATGCGTTATGCGTTATGCGTTATGCGTTATGCGTTATGCGTTATGCGTTATGCGTTATGCGTTATGCGTTTTGCGTTATGTCTTTAGCATTATGACTTTTGCATTTTGCGTTATGCGATATGCGCTATGTGTGATGGGTTATGGGATATGCTTTATGCGTCATGCGTTATGGGATATGCTTTATGCGTCATGCGTTATGCGTTATGCGTTATGCGTCATGCGATATGCGTTATCCGTTATGCGTTATGCGTTATGCGTTATGCGTTAAGCGTTATGCGTTATGCGATATGCGTTATGCGTTATGCGTTATGCGTTATGCGTTATGCGTTATGCGTTATGCGTTATGCGTTATGCGTTATGCGTTATGCGTTATGCGTTATGCGTTATGCGTTATGCGTTATGCGTTATGCGTTACGCGTTACGCGTTACGCGTTACGCGTTATGCGTTATGCGTTATGCGTTATGCGTTATGCGTTATGCGTTGTGCGTTGTGCGTTATGCGTTATGCGTTATGCGTTATGCGTTATGCGTTATGCGTTATGCGTTATGCGTTATGCGTTATGCGTTATGCGTTATGCGTTATGCGTTATGCGTTATGCGTTATGCGTTACGCGTTACGCGTTACGCGTTACGCGTTACGCGTTATGCGTTATGCGTTATGCGTTATGCGTTATGCGTTATGCGTTATGCGTTACGCGTTACGCGTTACGCGTTACGCGTTACGCGTTACGCGTTATGCGTTATGCGTTATGCGTTGTGCGTTGTGCGTTATGCGTTATGCGTTATGCGTTATGCGTTATGCGTTATGCGTTATGCGTTATGCGTTATGCGTTATGCGTTATGCGTTATGCGTTATGCGTTATGCGTTATGCGTTATGCGTTATGCGTTACGCGTTACGCGTTACGCGTTATGCGTTATGCGTTATGCGTTATGCGTTATGCGTTCTGCGTTATGCGTTATGCGTTATGCGTTGTGCGTTATGCGTTATGCGTTGTGCGTTATGCGTTATGCGTTATGCGTTATGCGTTATGCGTTATGCGTTATGCGTTATGCGTTATGCGTTATGCGTTATGAGTTATGCGTTATGCGTTATGCGTTATGCGTTATGCGTTATGCGTTATGCGTTATGCGTTATGCGTTATGCGTTATGCGTTATGCGTTATGCGTTATGCGTTATGCGTTATGCGTTATGCGTTATGCGTTATGCGTTATGCGTTATGCGTTATGCGTTATGCGTTATGCGTTATGCGTTATGCGTTATGCGTTATGCGTTATGCGTTATGCGTTATGCGTTATGCGTTATGCGTTATGCGTTATGCGTTATGCGTTATGCGTTATGCGTTATGCGTTATGCGTTATGCGTTATGCGGTATGCGTTATTCGTTATGCGTTATGCGTTATGCGTTATGCGTTATGCGTTATGCGCTATTCGTTAAGCGTTATGCGTTATGCGTTATGCGTTATGTGTTATGCGTTATGCGTTATGCGTTATGCGTTATGCGTTACGCGTTATGCGTTATGCATTATGCGATATGCGTTACGCGTTATGCGTTATGCGTTATGCGTTATGCGTTATGCGTTATGCGTTATGCGTTATGCGTTATGCGTTATGCGTTATGCGTTATGCGTTATGCGTTATGCGTTATGCGTTATGCGTTATGCGTTATGCGTTATGCGTTATGCGTTATGCGTTATGCGTTATGCGTTATGCGTTATGCGTTATGCGTTATGCGTTATGCCTTATGAGTTATGCGTTATGCGTTATGCGTCATGCGTCATGCGTCATGCGTTATGCGTTATGCGTTATGCGTTATGCGTTATGCGTTATGCGTTATGCGTTATGCGTTATGCGTTATGCGTTATGCGTTATGCGTTATGCGTTATGCGTTATGCGTTATGCGTTATGCGTTATGCGTTATGCGTTATGCGTTATGCGTTATGCGTTATGCGTTATGCGTTATGCGTTATGCGTTATGCGTTATGCGTTATGCGTTATGCGTTATGCGTTATGCGTTATGCGTTATGCGTTATGCGTTATGCGTTATGCGTTATGCGTTATGCGTTATGCGTTATGCGTTATGCGTTATGCGTTATGCGTTATGCGTTATGCGTTATGCGTTATGCGTTATGCGTTATGCGTTATGCGTTATGCGTTATGCGTTATGCGTTATGCGTTATGCGTTATGCGTTATGCGTTATGCGTTATGCGTTATGCGTTATGCGTTATGCGTTATGCGTTACGCGTTACGCGTTACGCGTTACGCGTTACGCGTTACGCGTTATGCGTTATGCGTTATGCGTTCTGCGTTATGCGTTATGCGTTGTGCGTTATGCGTTATGCGTTGTGCGTTATGCGTTATGCGTTATGCGTTATGCGTTATGCGTTATGCGTTATGCGTTATGCGTTATGCGTTATGCGTTATGAGTTATGCGTTATGCGTTATGCGTTATGCGTTATGCGTTATGCGTTATGCGTTATGCGTTATGCGTTATGCGTTATGCGTTATGCGTTATGCGTTACGCGTTACGCGTTACGCGTTATGCGTTATGCGTTATGCGTTATGCGTTATGCGTTATGCGTTATGCGTTATGCGTTATGCGTTATCCGTTATGCGTTATGCGTTATGCGTTATGCGTTATGCGTTATGCGTTATGCGTTATGCGTTATGCGTTATGCGTTATGCGTTATGCGTTATGAGTTATGCGTTATGCGTTATGCGTTATGCGTTATGCGTTATGCGTTATGCGTTATGCGTTATGCGTTATGCGTTATGCGTTATGCGTTATGCGTTATGCGTTATGAGTTATGCGTTATGCGTTATGCGTCATGCGTTATGCGTTATTCGTAATGCGTTATGCGTTATGCGTTATGCGTTATGCGTTATGCGTTATGCGTTATGCGTTATGCGTTATGCGTTATGCGTTATGCGTTATGCGTTATGCGTTATGCGTTATGCGTTATGCGTTATGCGTTATGCGTTATGCGTTA
This sequence comes from Lasioglossum baleicum, assembly GCF_051020765.1. Lineage (NCBI taxonomy): Eukaryota > Metazoa > Arthropoda > Insecta > Hymenoptera > Halictidae > Lasioglossum > Lasioglossum baleicum. Next base: position 696,998 of record NW_027469128.1, read on the forward strand.
TGCGTTATGCGTTATGCGTTATGCGTTATGCGTTATGCGTTATGCGTTATGCGTTATGCGTTATGCGTTATGCGTTATGCGTTATGCGTTATGCGTTATGCGTTATGCGTTATGCGTTATGCGTTATGCGTTATGCGTTATGCGTTATGCGTTATGCGTTATGCGTTATGCGTTATGCGTTATGCGTTATGCGTTATGCGTTATGCGTTATGCGTTATGCGTTATGCGTTATGCGTTATGCGTTATGCGTTATGCGTTATGCGTTATGCGTTATGCGTTATGCGTTATGCGTTATGCGTTATGCGTTATGCGTTATGCGTTATGCGTTATGCGTTATGCGTTATGCGTTATGCGTTATGCGTTATGCGTTATGCGTTATGCGTTATGCGTTATGCGTTATGCGTTATGCGTTATGCGTTATGCGTTATGCGTTATGCGTTATGCGTTATGCGTTATGCGTTATGCGTTATGCGTTATGCGTTATGCGTTATGCGTTATGCGTTATGCGTTATGCGTTATGCGTTATGCGTTATGCGTTATGCGTTATGCGTTATGCGTTATGCGTTATGCGTTATGCGTTATGCGTTATGCGTTATGCGTTATGCGTTATGCGTTATGCGTTATGCGTTATGCGTTATGCGTTATGCGTTATGCGTTATGCGTTATGCGTTTTGCGTTATGACTTTAGCATTATGACTTTTGCATTATGCGTTATGCGATATGCGCTATGTGTGATGGGTTATGGGATATGCTTTATGCGTCATGCGTTATGGGATATGCTTTATGCGTCATGCGTTATGCGTTATGCGTTATGCGTCATGCGATATGCGTTATCCGTTATGCGTTATGCGTTATGCGTTAAGCGTTATGCGTTATGCGATATGCGTTATGCGTTATGCGTTATGCGTTATGCGTTATGCGTTATGCGTTATGCGTTATGCGTTATGCGTTATGCGTTATGCGTTATGCGTTATGCGTTATGCGTTATGCGTTATGCGTTATGCGTTACGCGTTATGCGTTAATCGTTAAGCGTTATGCGTTATGCGCTATGCGGTATGCGTTATTCGTTATGCGTTATGCGTTATGCGTTATGCGTTATGCGTTATGCGTTATGCGTTATTCGTTAAGCGTTATGCGTTATGCGTTATGCGTTATGTGTTATGCGTTATGCGTAATGCGTTATGCGTTATGCGTTATGGGCTATGCTTTATGCGTTATGCGTTATGCGTTATGGGTTATTCGTTATGCGTCATGCGTTATCCGTTATGCGTAATGCTTTATGCGTTATGCGTTATTCGTTAAGCGTTATGCGTTATGCGTTATGCGTTATGCGTTATGCGTTATGCGTTATGCGTTATGCGTTATGCGTTATGCGTTATGCGTTATGCGTTATGCGTTATGCGTTATGCGTTATGCGTTATGCGTTGTGCTTTACGGGTTATGCGATATGTGTTATGCATATGACTTTTTCATTGAGCGTTATGCGTTATGCGTAATGCGTTAAGCGTTATGCGTTACGCGTTATGCGTTAATCGTTAAGCGTTATGCGTTATGCGCTATGCGGTATGCGTTATTCGTTATGCGTTATGCGTTATGCGTTATGCGTTATGCGTTATGCGCTATTCGTTAAGCGTTATGCGTTATGCGTTATGCGTTATGTGTTATGCGTTATGCGTTATGCGTTATGCGTTATGCGTTACGCGTTATGCGTTATGCATTATGCGATATGCGTTACGCGTTATGCGTTATGCGTTATGCGTTATGCGTTATGCGTTATGCGTTATGCGTTATGCGTTATGCGTTATGCGTTATGCGTTATGCGTTATGCGTTATGCGTTATGCGTTATGCGTTATGCGTTATGCGTTATGCGTTATGCGTTATGCGTTATGCGTTATGCGTTATGCGTTATGCGTTATGCGTTATGCGTTATGCGTTATGCGTTATGCGTTATGCGTTATGCGTTATGCGTTATGCGTTATGCGTTATGCGTTATGCGTTATGCGTTATGCGTTATGCGTTATGCGTTATGCGTTATGCGTTATGCGTTATGCGTTATGCGTTATGCGTTATGCGTTATGCGTTATGCGTTATGCGTTATGCGTTATGCGTTATGCGTTATGCGTTATGCGTTATGCGTTATGCGTTATGCGTTATGCGTTTTGCGTTATGACTTTAGCATTATGACTTTTGCATTATGCGTTATGCGATATGCGCTATGTGTGATGGGTTATGGGATATGCTTTATGCGTCATGCGTTATGGGATATGCTTTATGCGTCATGCGTTATGCGTTATGCGTTATGCGTCATGCGATATGCGTTATCCGTTATGCGTTATGCGTTATGCGTTAAGCGTTATGCGTTATGCGATATGCGTTATGCGTTATGCGTTATGCGTTATGCGTTATGCGTTATGCGTTATGCGTTATGCGTTATGCGTTATGCGTTATGCGTTATGCGTTATGCGTTATGCGTTATGCGTTATGCGTTATGCGTTATGCGTTATGCGTTATGCGTTATGCGTTATGCGTTATGCGTTATGCGTTATGCGTTATGCGTTATGCGTTATGCGTTATGCGTTATGCGTTATGCGTTATGCGTTATGCGTTATGCGTTATGCGTTATGCGTTATGCGTTATGCGTTATGCGTTATGCGTTATGCGTTATGCGTTATGCGTTATGCGTTATGCGTTATGCGTTATGCGTTATGCGTTATGCGTTATGCGTTATGCGTTATGCGTTATGCGTTATGCGTTATGCGTTATGCGTTATGCGTTATGCGTTATGCGTTATGCGTTATGCGTTATGCGTTATGCGTTATGCGTTATGCGTTATGCGTTATGCGTTTTGCGTTATGACTTTAGCATTATGACTTTTGCATTATGCGTTATGCGATATGCGCTATGTGTGATGGGTTATGGGATATGCTTTATGCGTCATGCGTTATGGTATATGCTTTATGCGTCATGCGTTATGCGTTATGCGTTATGCGTCATGCGATATGCGTTATCCGTTATGCGTTATGCGTTATGCGTTAAGCGTTATGCGTTATGCGATATGCGTTATGCGTTATGCGTTATGCGTTATGCGTTATGCGTTATGCGTTATGCGTTATGCGTTATGCGTTATGCGTTATGCGTTATGCGTCATGCGTTATGCGTTATGCGTTATGCGTTATGCGTTATGCGTTATGCGTTATGCGTTATGCGTTATGCGTTATGCGTTATGCGTTATGCGTTATGCGTTATGCGTTATGCGTTATGCGTTATGCGTTATGCGTTATGCGTTATGCGTTTTGCGTTATGACTTTAGCATTATGACTTTTGCATTATGCGTTATGCGATATGCGCTATGTGTGATGGGTTATGGGATATGCTTTATGCGTCATGCGTTATGGGATATGCTTTATGCGTCATGCGTTATGCGTTATGCGTTATGCGTCATGCGATATGCGTTATCCGTTATGCGTTATGCGTTATGCGTTAAGCGTTATGCGTTATGCGATATGCGTTAAGCGTTATGCGTTATGCGTTATGCGTTATGCGTTATGTGTTATGCGTTATGCGTAATGCGTTATGCGTTATGCGTTATGGGCTATGCTTTATGCGTTATGCGTTATGCGTTATGGGTTATTCGTTATGCGTCATGCGTTATCCGTTATGCGTAATGCTTTATGCGTTATGCGTTATTCGTTAAGCGTTATGCGTTATGCGTTATGCGTTATGCGTTATGCGTTATGCGTTATGCGTTATGCGTTATGCGTTATGCGTTATGCGTTGTGCTTTACGGGTTATGCGATATGTGTTATGCATATGACTTTTTCATTGAGCGTTATGCGTTATGCGTAATGCGTTAAGCGTTATGCGTTACGCGTTATGCGTTATGCGTTATGCGTTATGCGTTATGCGTTATGCGTTATGCGTTATGCGTTATGCGTTATGCGTTATGCGTTATGCGTTATGCGTTATGCGTTATGCGTTATGCGTTATGCGTTATGCGTTATGCGTTATGCGTTATGCGTTATGCGTTAAGCGTTATGCGTTACGCGTTATGCGTTAATCGTTAAGCGTTATGCGTTATGCGCTATGCGGTATGCGTTATTCGTTATGCGTTATGCGTTATGCGTTATGCGTTATGCGTTATGCGTTATGCGTTATGCGTTATGCGTTATTCGTTAAGCGTTATGCGTTATGCGTTATGCGTTATGTGTTATGCGTTATGCGTAATGCGTTATGCGTTATGCGTTATGGGCTATGCTTTATGCGTTATGCGTTATGCGTTATGGGTTATTCGTTATGCGTCATGCGTTATCCGTTATGCGTAATGCTTTATGCGTTATGCGTTATTCGTTAAGCGTTATGCGTTATGCGTTATGCGTTATGCGTTATGCGTTATGCGTTATGCGTTATGCGTTATGCGTTGTGCTTTACGGGTTATGCGATATGTGTTATGCATATGACTTTTTCATTGAGCGTTATGCGTTATGCGTAATGCGTTAAGCGTTATGCGTTACGCGTTATGCGTTATGCGTTATGCGTTATGCGTTATGCGTTATGCGTTATGCGTTATGCGTTATGCGTTATGCGTTATGCGTTATGCGTTATGCGTTATGCGTTATGCGTTATGCGTTATGCGTTATGCGTTATGCGTTATGCGTTATGCGTTATGCGTTATGCGTTATGCGTTATGCGTTATGCGTTATGCGTTATGCGTTATGCGTTATGCGTTATGCGTTATGCGTTATGCGTTATGCGTTATGCGTTATGCGTTATGCGTTATGCGTTATGCGTTATGCGTTATGCGTTATGCGTTATGCGTTATGCGTTATGCGTTATGCGTTTTGCGTTATGACTTTAGCATTATGACTTTTGCATTATGCGTTATGCGATATGCGCTATGTGTGATGGGTTATGGGATATGCTTTATGCGTTATGCGTTATGCGTTATGCGTTATGCGTTATGCGTTATGCGTTATGCGTTATGCGTTATGCGTTTTGCGTTATGACTTTAGCATTATGACTTTTGCATTATGCGTTATGCGATATGCGTTATGCGTTATGCGTTATGCGTTATGCGTTATGCGTTATGCGTTATGCGTTATGCGTTACGCGTTATGCGTTATGCGTTATGCGTTATGCGTTATGCGTTATGCGTTATGCGTTATGCGTTATGCCTTATGAGTTATGCGTTATGCGTTATGCGTCATGCGTCATGCGTTATGCGTTATGCGTTATGCGTTATGCGTTATGCGTTATGCGTTATGCGTTATGCGTTATGCGTTATGCGTTATGCGTTATGCGTTATGCGTTATGCGTTATGCGTTATGCGTTATGCGTTATGCGTTATGCGTTATGCGTTATGCGTTATGCGTTATGCGTTATGCGTTATGCGTTATGCGTTATGCGTTATGCGTTATGCGTTATGCGTTATGCGTTATGCGTTATGCGTTATGCGTTATGCGTTATGCGTTATGCGTTATGCGTTATGCGTTATGCGTTATGCGTTATGCGTTATGCGTTATGCGTTATGCGTTATGCGTTATGCGTTATGCGTTATGCGTTATGCGTTATGCGTTATGCGTTATGCGTTATGCGTTATGCGTTATGCGTTATGCGTTATGCGTTATGCGTTATGCGTTATGCGTTATGCGTTATGCGTTATGCGTTATGCGTTATGCGTTATGCGTTATGCGTTATGCGTTATGCGTTATGCGTTATGCGTTATGCGTTATGCGTTATGCGTTATGCGTTATGCGTTATGCGTTATGCGTTATGCGTTATGCGTTATGCGTTATGCGTTATGCGTTATGCGTTTTGCGTTATGACTTTAGCATTATGACTTTTGCATTATGCGTTATGCGACATGCGCTATGTGTGATGGGTTATGGGATATGCTTTATGCGTCATGCGTTATGGGATATGCTTTATGCGTCATGCGTTATGCGTTATGCGTTATGCGTCATGCGATATGCGTTATCCGTTATGCGTTATGCGTTATGCGTTAAGCGTTATGCGTTATGCGATATGCGTTATGCGTTATGCGTTATGCGTTATGCGTTATGCGTTATGCGTTATGCGTTATGCGTTATGCGTTATGCGTTATGCGTTAAGCGTTATGCGTTACGCGTTATGCGTTAATCGTTAAGCGTTATGCGTTATGCGCTATGCGGTATGCGTTATTCGTTATGCGTTATGCGTTATGCGTTATGCGTTATGCGTTATGCGTTATGCGTTATTCGTTAAGCGTTATGCGTTATGCGTTATGCGTTATGTGTTATGCGTTATGCGTAATGCGTTATGCGTTATGCGTTATGGGCTATGCTTTATGCGTTATGCGTTATGCGTTATGGGTTATTCGTTATGCGTCATGCGTTATCCGTTATGCGTAATGCTTTATGCGTTATGCGTTATTCGTTAAGCGTTATGCGTTATGCGTTATGCGTTATGCGTTATGCGTTATGCGTTATGCGTTATGCGTTATGCGTTATGCGTTATGCGTTATGCGTTATGCGTTATGCGTTATGCGTTATGCGTTATGCGTTATGCGTTATGCGTTGTGCTTTACGGGTTATGCGATATGTGTTATGCATATGACTTTTTCATTGAGCGTTATGCGTTATGCGTAATGCGTTAAGCGTTATGCGTTACGCGTTATGCGTTAATCGTTAAGCGTTATGCGTTATGCGCTATGCGGTAAGCGTTATTCGTTATGCGTTATGCGTTATGCGTTATGCGTTATGCGTTATGCGTTATTCGTTAAGCGTTATGCGTTATGCGTTATGAGTTATGTGTTATGCGTTATGCGTAATGCGTTATGCGTTATGCGTTATGGGCTATGCTTTATGCGTTATGCGTTATGCGTTATGCGTTATGCGTTATGCGTTATGCGTTATGCGTTATGCGTTATGCGTTATGCGTTATGCGTTATGCGTTATGCGTTATGCGTTATGCGTTATGCGTTATGCGTTATGCGTTATGCGTTATGCGTTATGCCTTATGAGTTATGCGTTATGCGTTATGCGTCATGCGTCATGCGTTATGCGTTATGCGTTATGCGTTATGCGTTATGCGTTATGCGTTATGCGTTATGCGTTATGCGTTATGCGTTATGCGTTATGCGTTATGCGTTATGCGTTATGCGTTATGCGTTATGCGTTATGCGTTATGCGTTATGCGTTATGCGTTATGCGTTATGCGTTATGCGTTATGCGTTATGCGTTATGCGTTATGCGTTATGCGTTATGCGTTATGCGTTATGCGTTATGCGTTATGCGTTATGCGTTATGCGTTATGCGTTATGCGTTATGCGTTATGCGTTATGCGTTATGCGTTATGCGTTATGCGTTATGCGTTATGCGTTATGCGTTATGCGTTATGCGTTATGCGTTATGCGTTATGCGTTATGCGTTATGCGTTATGCGTTATGCGTTATGCGTTATGCGTTATGCGTTATGCGTTATGCGTTATGCGTTATGCGTTATGCCTTATGCGTTATGCCTTATGAGTTATGCGTCATGCGTCATGCGTTATGCGTTATGCGTTATGCGTTATGCGTTATGCGTTATGCGTTATGCGTTATGCGTTATGCGTTATGCGTTATGCGTTATGCGTTATGCGTTATGCGTTATGCGTTATGCGTTATGCGTTATGCGTTATGCGTTATGCGTTATGCGTTATGCGTTATGCGTTATGCGTTATGCGTTATGCGTTATGCGTTATGCGTTATGCGTTATGCGTTATGCGTTATGCGTTATGCGTTATGCGTTATGCGTTATGCGTTATGCGTTATGCGTTATGCGTTATGCGTTATGCGTTATTCGTTAAGCGTTATGCGTTATGCGTTATGCGTTATGCGTTATGCGTTATGCGTTATGCGTTATGCGTTATGCGTTATGCGTTATGCGTTATGCGTTATGCGTTATGCGTTATGCGTTATGCGTTATGCGTTATGCGTTATGCGTTATGCGTTATGCGTTATGCGTTATGCGTTATGCGTTATGCGTTATGCGTTATGCGTTATGCGTTATGCGTTATGCGTTATGCGTTATGCGTTATGCGTTATGCGTTATGCGTTATGCGTTATGCGTTATGCGTTATGCGTTATGCGTTATGCGGTATGCGTTATGCGTTATGCGTTATGCGTTATGCGTTATGCGTTATGCGTTATGCGTTATGCGTTATGCGTTATGCGTTATGCGTTATGCGTTATGCGTTATGCGTTATGCGTTATGCGTTATGCGTTATGCGTTATGCGTTATGCGTTATGCGTTATGCGTTATGCGTTATGCGTTATGCGTTATGCGTTATGCGTTATGCGTTATGCGTTATGCGTTATGCGTTATGCGTTATGCGTTATGCGTTATGCGTTATGCGTTATGCGTTATGCGTTATGCGTTATGCGTTATGCGTTATGCGTTATGCGTTATGCGTTATGCGTTATGCGTTATGCGTTATGCGTTATGCGTTATGCGTTAGGCGTTACGCGTTATGCGTTATGCGTTATGCGTTATGCGTTATGCGTTATGCGTTATGCGTTATGCGTTATGCGTTATGCGTTATGCGTTATGCGTTATGCGTTATGCGTTATGCGTTATGCGTTATGCGTTATGCGTTATGCGTTATGCGTTATGCGTTATGCGTTATGCGTTATGCGTTATGCGTTATGCGTTATGCGTTATGCGTTATGCGTTATGCGTTATGCGTTATGCGTTATGCGTTATGCGTTATGCGTTATGCGTTATGCGTTATGCGTTATGCGTTATGCGTTATGCGTTATGCGTTATGCGTTATGCGTTATGCGTTATGCGTTATGCGTTATGCGTTATGCGTTATGCGTTATGCGTTATGCGTTATGCGTTATGCGTTATGCGTTATGCGTTATGCGTTATGCGTTATGCGTTATGCGTTATGCGTTATGCGTTATGCGTTATGCGTTATGCGTTATGCGTTATGCGTTATGCGTTATGCGTTATGCGTTATGCGTTATGCGTTATGCGTTATGCGTTATGCGGTTTGCGTTATGACTTTTGCATTATGACTTTTGCATTATGCGTTATGCGTTATACGTTATGCGTTATGCGTTATGCGTTATGCGTTATGCGTTATGCGTTATGCGTTATGCGTTATGCGTTATGCGTTATGCGTTATGCGTTATGCGTTATGCGTTATGCGTTATGCGTTATGCGTTATGCGTTATGCGTTATGCGTTATGCGTTATGCGTTATGCGTTATGCGTTATGCGTTATGCGTTATGCGTTATGCGTTATGCGTTATGCGTTATGCGTTATGCGTTATGCGTTATGCGTTAAGCGTTATGCGTTACGCGTTATGCGTTAATCGTTAAGCGTTATGCGTTATGCGCTATGCGGTATGCGTTATTCGTTATGCGTTATGCGTTATGCGTTATGCGTTATGCGTTATGCGTTATGCGTTATGCGTTATGCGTTATTCGTTAAGCGTTATGCGTTATGCGTTATGCGTTATGTGTTATGCGTTATGCGTAATGCGTTATGCGTTATGCGTTATGGGCTATGCTTTATGCGTTATGCGTTATGCGTTATGGGTTATTCGTTATGCGTCATGCGTTATCCGTTATGCGTAATGCTTTATGCGTTATGCGTTATTCGTTAAGCGTTATGCGTTATGCGTTATGCGTTATGCGTTATGCGTTATGCGTTATGCGTTATGCGTTATGCGTTATGCGTTATGCGTTGTGCTTTACGGGTTATGCGATATGTGTTATGCATATGACTTTTTCATTGAGCGTTATGCGTTATGCGTAATGCGTTAAGCGTTATGCGTTACGCGTTATGCGTTATGCGTTATGCGTTATGCGTTATGCGTTATGCGTTATGCGTTATGCGTTATGCGTTATGCGTTATGCGTTATGCGTTATGCGTTATGCGTTATGCGTTATGCGTTATGCGTTATGCGTTATGCGTTATGCGTTATGCGTTATGCGTTATGCGTTATGCGTTATGCGTTATGCGTTATGCGTTATGCGTTATGCGTTATGCGTTATGCGTTATGCGTTATGCGTTATGCGTTATGCGTTATGCGTTATGCGTTATGCGTTATGCGTTATGCGTTATGCGTTATGCGTTATGCGTTATGCGTTATGCGTTATGCGTTATGCGTTATGCGTTATGCGTTATGCGTTATGCGTTATGCGTTATGCGTTATGCGTTATGCGTTATGCGTTATGCGTTATGCGTTATGCGTTATGCGTTATGCGTTATGCGTTATGCGTTATGCGTTATGCGTTATGCGTTATGCGTTATGCGTTATGCGTTATGCGTTATGCGTTATGCGTTATGCGTTATGCGTTATGCGTTATGCGTTATGCGTTATGCGTTATGCGTTATGCGTTATGCGTTATGCGTTATGCGTTATGCGTTATGCGTTATGCGTTATGCGTTATGCGTTATGCGTTATGCGTTATGCGTTATGCGTTATGCGTTATGCGTTGTGCTTTACGGGTTATGCGATATGTGTTATGCATATGACTTTTTCATTGAGCGTTATGCGTTATGCGTTATGCGTTATGTGTTATGCGTTATGCGTTATGCGTTATGCGTTATGCGTTATGCGTTATGCGTTATGCGTTATGCGTTATGCGTTATGCGTTATGCGTTATGCGTTATGCGTTATGCGTTATGCGTTATGCGTTATGCGTTATGCGTTATGCGTTATGCGTTATGCGTTATGCGTTATGCGTTATGCGTTATGCGTTATGCGTTATGCGTTATGCGTTATGCGTTATGCGTTATGCGTTATGCGTTATGCGTTATGCGTTATGCGTTATGCGTTATGCGTTATGCGTTATGCGTTATGCGTTATGCGTTTTGCGTTATGACTTTAGCATTATGACTTTTGCATTATGCGTTATGCGATATGCGCTATGTGTGATGGGTTATGGGATATGCTTTATGCGTCATGCGTTATGGGATATGCTTTATGCGTCATGCGTTATGCGTTATGCGTTATGCGTCATGCGATATGCGTTATCCGTTATGCGTTATGCGTTATGCGTTAAGCGTTATGCGTTATGCGATATGCGTTATGCGTTATGCGTTATGCGTTATGCGTTATGCGTTATGCGTTATGCGTTATGCGTTATGCGTTATGCGTTATGCGTTATGCGTTATGCGTTATGCGTTATGCGTTATGCGTTATGCGTTATGCGTTATGCGTTATGCGTTATGCGTTATGCGTTATGCGTTATGCGTTATGCGTTATGCGTTATGCGTTATGCGTTATGCGTTATGCGTTATGCGTTACGCGTTATGCGTTATGCGTTATGCGTTATGCGTTATGCGTTATGCGTTATGCGTTATGCGTTATGTGTTATGCGTTATGCGTAATGTGTTATGCGTTATGCGTTATGCGTTATGCGTTATTCGTTAAGCGTTATGCGTTATGCGTTATGCGTTATGCGTTATGCGTTATGCGTTATGCGTTATGCGTTATGCGTTATGCGCTATGCGGTATGCGTTATTCGTTATGCGTTATGCGTTATGCGTTATGCGTTATGCGTTATGCGTTATTCGTTAAGCGTTATGCGTTATGCGTTATGCGTTATGCGTTATGCGTTATGCGTTATGCGTTATTCGTTAAGCGTTATGCGTTATGCGTTATGCGTTATGCGAAATGCGTTATGCGTTATGCGTTATGGGCTATGCTTTATGCGTTATGCGTTATGCGTTATGCGTTATGCGTTATGCGTTATGCGTTATGTGTTATGCGTTATGCGTTATGCGTTATGCGTTATGCGTTATGCGTTATGCGTTATGCGTTATGCGTTATGCGTTATGCGTTATGCGTTATGCGTTATGCGTTATGCGTTATGCGTTATGCGTTATGCGTTATGCGTTCTGCGTTGTGCGTTGTGCGTTGTGCGTTATGCTTTATGCGTTATGCGTTATGCGTTATGCGTTATGCGTTATGCGTTATGCGTTATGCGTTATGCGTTATGCGTTATGCGTTATGCGTTATGCGTTATGCGTTATGCGTTATGCGTTATGCGTTATGCGTTATGCGTTATGCGTTATGCGTTATGCGTTATGCGTTATGCGTTATGCGTTATGCGTTATGCGTTATGCGTTAAGCGTTATGCGTTACGCGTTATGCGTTAATCGTTAAGCGTTATGCGTTATGCGCTATGCGGTATGCGTTATTCGTTATGCGTTATGCGTTATGCGTTATGCGTTATGCGTTATGCGTTATGCGTTATGCGTTATGCGTTATTCGTTAAGCGTTATGCGTTATGCGTTATGCGTTATGCGTTATGTGTTATGCGTTATGCGTAATGCGTTATGCGTTATGCGTTATGGGCTATGCTTTATGCGTTATGCGTTATGCGTTATGGGTTATTCGTTATGCGTCATGCGTTATCCGTTATGCGTAATGCTTTATGCGTTATGCGTTATTCGTTAAGCGTTATGCGTTATGCGTTATGCGTTATGCGTTATGCGTTATGCGTTATGCGTTATGCGTTATGCGTTATGCGTTATGCGTTATGCGTTATGCGTTATGCGTTATGCGTTGTGCTTTACGGGTTATGCGATATGTGTTATGCATATGACTTTTTCATTGAGCGTTATGCGTTATGCGTAATGCGTTAAGCGTTATGCGTTACGCGTTATGCGTTAATCGTTAAGCGTTATGCGTTATGCGCTATGCGGTAAGCGTTATTCGTTATGCGTTATGCGTTATGCGTTATGCGTTATGCGTTATGCGTTATTCGTTAAGCGTTATGCGTTATGCGTTATGCGTTATGTGTTATGCGTTATGCGTAATGCGTTATGCGTTATGCGTTATGGGCTATGCTTTATGCGTTATGCGTTATGCGTTATGGGTTATTCGTTATGCGTCATGCGTTATCCGTTATGCGTAATGCTTTATGCGTTATGCGTTATTCGTTAAGCGTTATGCGTTATGCGTTATGCGTTATGCGTTATGCGTTATGCGTTATGCGTTATGCGTTATGCGTTATGCGTTATGCGTTATGCGTTATGCGTTATGCGTTATGCGTTATGCGTTATGCGTTATGCGTTATGCGTTATGCGTTATGCGTTATGCGTTATGCGTTATGCGTTATGCGTTATGCGTTATGCGTTATGCGTTATGCGTTATGCGTTATGCGTTATGCGTTATGCGTTATGCGTTATGCGTTATGCGTTATGCGTTATGCGTTATGCCTTATGAGTTATGCGTTATGCGTTATGCGTCATGCGTCATGCGTTATGCGTTATGCGTTATGCGTTATGCGTTATGCGTTATGCGTTATGCGTTATGCGTTATGCGTTATGCGTTATGCGTTATGCGTTATGCGTTATGCGTTATGCGTTATGCGTTATGCGTTATGCGTTATGCGTTATGCGTTATGCGTTATGCGTTATGCGTTATGCGTTATGCGTTATGCGTTATGCGTTATGCGTTATGCGTTATGCGTTATGCGTTATGCGTTATGCGTTATGCGTTATGCGTTATGCGTTATGCGTTATGCGTTATGCGTTATGCGTTATGCGTTATGCGTTATGCGTTATGCGTTATGCGTTATGCGTTATGCGTTATGCGTTATGCGTTATGCGTTATGCGTTATGCGTTATGCGTTATGCGTTATGCGTTATGCGTTATGCGTTATGCGTTATGCGTTATGCGTTATGCGTTATGCGGTTTGCGTTATGACTTTTGCATTATGACTTTTGCATTATGCGTTATGCGTTATACGTTATGCGTTATGCGTTATGCGTTATGCGTTATGCGTTATGCGTTATGCGTTATGCGTTATGCGTTATGCGTTATGCGTTATGCGTTATGCGTTATGCGTTATGCGGTATGCGTTATGCGTTATGCGTTATGCGTTATGCGTTATGCGTTATGCGTTATGCGTTATGCGTTATGCGTTATGCGTTATGCGTTATGCGTTATGCGTTATGCGTTATGCGTTATGCGTTATGCGTTATGCGTTATGCGTTATTCGTTAAGCGTTATGCGTTATGCGTTATGCGTTATGTGTTATGCGTTATGCGTTATGCGTTATGCGTTATGCGTTATGCGTTTTGCGTTATGCGTTATGCGTTATGCGTTATGCGTTATGCGTTATGCGTTATGCGTTATGCGTTATGCGTTATGCGTTATGCGTTATGCGTTATGCGTTATGCGTTATGCGTTATGCGTTATGCGTTATGCGTTATGCGTTATGCGTTATGCGTTATGCGTTATGCGTTATGCGTTATGCGTTATGCGTTATGCGTTATGCGTTATGCGTTATGCGTTAAGCGTTATGCGTTACGCGTTATGCGTTAATCGTTAAGCGTTATGCGTTATGCGCTATGCGGTATGCGTTATTCGTTATGCGTTATGCGTTATGCGTTATGCGTTATGCGTTATGTGTTATGCGTTATGCGTTATGCGTTATGCGTTATTCGTTAAGCGTTATGCGTTATGCGTTATGCGTTATGTGTTATGCGTTATGCGTAATGCGTTATGCGTTATGCGTTATGGGCTATGCTTTATGCGTTATGCGTTATGCGTTATGGGTTATTCGTTATGCGTCATGCGTTATCCGTTATGCGTAATGCTTTATGCGTTATGCGTTATTCGTTAAGCGTTATGCGTTATGCGTTATGCGTTATGCGTTATGCGTTATGCGTTATGCGTTATGCGTTATGCGTTATGCGTTATGCGTTGTGCTTTACGGGTTATGCGATATGTGTTATGCATATGACTTTTTCATTGAGCGTTATGCGTTATGCGTAATGCGTTAAGCGTTATGCGTTACGCGTTATGCGTTATGCGTTATGCGTTATGCGTTATGCGTTATGCGTTATGCGTTATGCGTTATGCGTTATGCGTTATGCGTTATGCGTTATGCGTTATGCGTTATGCGTTATGCGTTATGCGTTATGCGTTATGCGTTATGCGTTATGCGTTATGCGTTATGCGTTATGCGTTATGCGTTATGCGTTATGCGTTATGCGTTATGCGTTATGCGTTATGCGTTATGCGTTATGCGTTATGCGTTATGCGTTATGCGTTATGCGTTATGCGTTATGCGTTATGCGTTATGCGTTATGCGTTATGCGTTATGCGTTATGCGTTATGCGTTATGCGTTTTGCGTTATGACTTTAGCATTATGACTTTTGCATTATGCGTTATGCGATATGCGCTATGTGTGATGGGTTATGGGATATGCTTTATGCGTTATGCGTTATGCGTTATGCGTTATGCGTTATGCGTTATGCGTTATGCGTTATGCGTTATGCGTTATGCGTTATGCGTTATGCGTTATGCGTTATGCGTTTTGCGTTATGACTTTAGCATTATGACTTTTGCATTATGCGTTATGCGATATGCGTTATGCGTTATGCGTTATGCGTTATGCGTTATGCGTTATGCGTTATGCGTTATGCGTTATGCGTTATGCGTTATGCGTTATGCGTTATGCGTTATGCGTTATGCGTTATGCGTTACGCGTTATGCGTTACGCGTTATGCGTTATGCATTATGCGATATGCGTTACGCGTTATGCGTTATGCGTTATGCGTTATGCGTTATGCGTTATGCGTTATGCGTTATGCGTTATGCGTTATGCGTTATGCGTTATGCGTTATGCGTTATGCGTTATGCGTTATGCGTTATGCGTTATGCGTTATGCGTTATGCGTTATGCGTTATGCGTTATGCGTTATGCGTTATGCGTTATGCGTTATGCGTTATGCGTTATGCGTTATGCGTTATGCGTTATGCGTTATGCCTTATGAGTTATGCGTTATGCGTTATGCGTCATGCGTCATGCGTTATGCGTTATGCGTTATGCGTTATGCGTTATGCGTTATGCGTTATGCGTTATGCGTTATGCGTTATGCGTTATGCGTTATGCGTTATGCGTTATGCGTTATGCGTTATGCGTTATGCGTTATGCGTTATGCGTTATGCGTTATGCTTTATGCGTTATGCGTTATGCGTTATGCGTTATGCGTTATGCGTTATGCGTTATGCGTTATGCGTTATGCGTTATGCGTTATGCGTTATGCGTTATGCGTTATGCGTTATGCGTTATGCGTTATGCGTTATGCGTTATGCGTTATGCGTTATGCGTTATGCGTTATGCGTTATGCGTTATGCGTTATGCGTTATGCGTTATGCGTTATGCGTTATGCGTTATGCGTTATGCGTTATGCGTTATGCGTTATGCGTTATGCGTTATGCGTTATGCGTTATGCGTTATGCGTTATGCGTTATGCGTTATGCGTTATGCGTTATGCGTTATGCGTTATGCGTTATGCGTTATGCGTTATGCGTTATGCGTTATGCGTTATGCGTTATGCGTTATGCGTTATGCGTTATGCGTTATGCGTTATGCGTTATGCGTTATGCGTTATGCGTTATGCGTTATGCGTTATGCGTTATGCGTTATGCGTTATGCGTTATGCGTTATGCGTTATGCGTTATGCGTTATGCGTTATGCGTTATGCGTTATGCGTTATGCGTTATGCGTTATGCGTTATGCGTTATGCGTTATGCGTTATGCGTTATGCGTTATGCGTTATGCGTTATGCGTTTTGCGTTATGACTTTAGCATTATGACTTTTGCATTATGCGTTATGCGATATGCGCTATGTGTGATGGGTTATGGGATATGCTTTATGCGTCATGCGTTATGGGATATGCTTTATGCGTCATGCGTTATGCGTTATGCGTTATGCGTCATGCGATATGCGTTATCCGTTATGCGTTATGCGTTATGCGTTAAGCGTTATGCGTTATGCGATATGCGTTATGCGTTATGCGTTATGCGTTATGCGTTATGCGTTATGCGTTATGCGTTATGCGTTATGCGTTATGCGTTATGCGTTATGCGTTATGCGTTATGCGTTATGCGTTATGCGTTATGCGTTATGCGTTATGCGTTATGCGTTATGCGTTATGCGTTATGCGTTATGCGTTATGCGTTATGCGTTATGCGTTATGCGTTATGCGTTATGCGTTATGCGTTAAGCGTTATCCGTTACGCGTTATGCGTTAATCGTTAAGCGTTATGCGTTATGCGCTATGCGGTATGCGTTATTCGTTATGCGTTATGCGTTATGCGTTATGCGTTATGCGTTATGCGTTATGCGTTATGCGTTATTCGTTAAGCGTTATGCGTTATGCGGTTATGCGTTATGCGTTATGCGTTATGCGTTATGCGTTATGCGTTATGCGTTATGCGTTATGCGTTATGCGTTGTGCTTTACGGGTTATGCGATATGTGTTATGCATATGACTTTTTCATTGAGCGTTATGCGTTATGCGTAATGCGTTAAGCGTTATGCGTTACGCGTTATGCGTTAATCGTTAAGCGTTATGCGTTATGCGCTATGCGGTAAGCGTTATTCGTTATGCGTTATGCGTTATGCGTTATGCGTTATGCGTTATGCGTTATTCGTTAAGCGTTATGCGTTATGCGTTATGCGTTATGTGTTATGCGTTATGCGTAATGCGTTATGCGTTATGCGTTATGGGCTATGCTTTATGCGTTATGCGTTATGCGTTATGGGTTATTCGTTATGCGTCATGCGTTATCCGTTATGCGTAATGCTTTATGCGTTATGCGTTATTCGTTAAGCGTTATGCGTTATGCGTTATGCGTTATGCGTTATGCGTTATGCGTTATGCGTTATGCGTTATGCGTTATGCGTTATGCGTTATGCGTTATGCGTTATGCGTTATGCGTTATGCGTTATGCGTTATGCGTTATGCGTTATGCGTTATGCGTTATGCGTTATGCGTTATGCGTTATGCGTTATGCGTTATGCGTTATGCGTTATGCGTTATGCGTTATGCGTTATGCGTTATGCGTTATGCGTTATGCGTTATGCGTTATGCGTTATGCGTTATGCGTTATGCGTTATGCGTTATGCGTTATGCGTTATGCGTTATGCGTTATGCGTTATGCGTTATGCCTTATGAGTTATGCGTTATGCGTTATGCGTCATGCGTCATGCGTTATGCGTTATGCGTTATGCGTTATGCGTTATGCGTTATGCGTTATGCGTTATGCGTTATGCGTTATGCGTTATGCGTTATGCGTTATGCGTTATGCGTTATGCGTTATGCGTTATGCGTTATGCGTTATGCGTTATGCGTTATGCGTTATGCGTTATGCGTTATGCGTTATGCGTTATGCGTTATGCGTTATGCGTTATGCGTTATGCGTTATGCGTTATGCGTTATGCGTTATGCGTTATGCGTTATGCGTTATGCGTTATGCGTTATGCGTTATGCGTTATGCGTTATGCGTTATGCGTTATGCGTTATGCGTTATGCGTTATGCGTTATGCGTTATGCGTTATGCGTTATGCGTTATGCGTTATGCGTTATGCGGTTTGCGTTATGACTTTTGCATTATGACTTTTGCATTATGCGTTATGCGTTATACGTTATGCGTTATGCGTTATGCGTTATGCGTTATGCGTTATGCGTTATGCGTTATGCGTTATGCGTTATGCGTTATGCGTTATGCGTTATGCGTTATGCGTTATGCGTTATGCGGTATGCGTTATGCGTTATGCGTTGTGCGTTATGCGTTATGCGTTATGCGTTATGCGTTATGCGTTATGCGTTATGCGTTATGCGTTATGCGTTATGCGCTATGCGTTATGCGTTATGCGTTATGCGTTATGCGTTATGCGTTATGCGTTATGCGTTATGCGTTATGCGTTATGCGTTATGCGTTATGCGTTATGCGTTATGCGTTATGCGTTATGCGTTATGCGTTATGCGTTATGCGTTATGCGTTATGCGTTATGCGTTATGCGTTATGCGTTATGCGTTATGCGTTATGCGTTATGCGTTATGCGTTATGCGTTATGCGTTATGCGTTATGCGTTATGCGTTATGCGTTATGCGTTATGCGTTATGCGTTATGCGTTATGCGTTATGCGTTATGCGTTATGCGTTATGCGTTATGCGTTATGCGTTATGCGTTATGCGTTATGCGTTATGCGTTATGCGTTATGCGTTATGCGTTATGCGTTATGCGTTATGCGTTATGCGTTATGCGGTTTGCGTTATGACTTTTGCATTATGACTTTTGCATTATGCGTTATGCGTTATACGTTATGCGTTATGCGTTATGCGTTATGCGTTATGCGTTATGCGTTATGCGTTATGCGTTATGCGTTATGCGTTATGCGTTATGCGTTATGCGTTATGCGTTATGCGTTATGCGTTATGCGTTATGCGTTATGCGTTATGCGTTATGCGTTATGCGTTATGCGTTATGCGTTATGCGTTATGCGTTATGCGTTATGCGTTATGCGTTATGCGTTATGCGTTATGCGTTATGCGTTATGCGTTAAGCGTTATGCGTTACGCGTTATGCGTTAATCGTTAAGCGTTATGCGTTATGCGCTATGCGGTATGCGTTATTCGTTATGCGTTATGCGTTATGCGTTATGCGTTATGCGTTATGCGTTATGCGTTATGCGTTATGCGTTATGCGTTATGCGTTATGCGTTATGCGTTATGCGTTATGCGTTATGCGTTATGCGTTATGCGTTATGCGTTATGCGTTATGCGTTATGCGTTATGCGTTATGCGTTATGCGTTATGCGTTATGCGTTATGCGTTATGCGTTATGCGTTATGCGTTATGCGTTATGCGTTATGCGTTATTCGTCATGCGTTATGCGTTATCGTTATGCGTTATGCGTTATGCCTTATGCGTTATGCGTTATGCGTTATGCGTTATGCATTATGCGTTATGCGTTATGCGTTATGCGTTACGCGTTATGCGTTAATCGTTAAGCGTTATGCGTTATGCGCTATGCGGTATGCGTTATTCGTTATGCGTTATGCGTTATGCGTTATGCGTTATGCGTTATGTGTTATGCGTTATGCGTTATGCGTTATGCGTTATTCGTTAAGCGTTATGCGTTATGCGTTATGCGTTATGTGTTATGCGTTATGCGTAATGCGTTATGCGTTATGCGTTATGGGCTATGCTTTATGCGTTATGCGTTATGCGTTATGGGTTATTCGTTATGCGTCATGCGTTATCCGTTATGCGTAATGCTTTATGCGTTATGCGTTATTCGTTAAGCGTTATGCGTTATGCGTTATGCGTTATGCGTTATGCGTTATGCGTTATGCGTTATGCGTTATGCGTTATGCGTTATGCGTTATGCGTTATGCGTTATGCGTTGTGCTTTACGGGTTATGCGATATGTGTTATGCATATGACTTTTTCATTGAGCGTTATGCGTTATGCGTAATGCGTTAAGCGTTATGCGTTACGCGTTATGCGTTATGCGTTATGCGTTATGCGTTATGCGTTATGCGTTATGCGTTATGCGTTATGCGTTATGCGTTATGCGTTATGCGTTATGCGTTATGCGTTATGCGTTATGCGTTATGCGTTATGCGTTATGCGTTATGCGTTATGCGTTATGCGTTATGCGTTATGCGTTATGCGTTATGCGTTATGCGTTATGCGTTATGCGTTATGCGTTATGCGTTATGCGTTATGCGTTATGCGTTATGCGTTATGCGTTATGCGTTATGCGTTATGCGTTATGCGTTATGCGTTATGCGTTATGCGTTATGCGTTATGCGTTATGCGTTTTGCGTTATGACTTTAGCATTATGACTTTTGCATTATGCGTTATGCGATATGCGCTATGTGTGATGGGTTATGGGATATGCTTTATGCGTTATGCGTTATGCGTTATGCGTTATGCGTTATGCGTTATGCGTTATGCGTTATGCGTTATGCGTTATGCGTTATGCGTTTTGCGTTATGACTTTAGCATTATGACTTTTGCATTATGCGTTATGCGATATGCGTTATGCGTTATGCGTTATGCGTTATGCGTTATGCGTTATGCGTTATGCGTTATGCGTTATGCGTTATGCGTTATGCGTTATGCGTTATGCGTTATGCGTTATGCGTTATGCGTTATGCGTTACGCGTTATGCGTTACGCGTTATGCGTTATGCATTATGCGATATGCGTTACGCGTTATGCGTTATGCGTTATGCGTTATGCGTTATGCGTTATGCGTTATGCGTTATGCGTTATGCGTTATGCGTTATGCGTTATGCGTTATGCGTTATGCGTTATGCGTTATGCGTTATGCGTTATGCGTTATGCGTTATGCGTTATGCGTTATGCGTTATGCGTTATGCGTTATGCGTTATGCGTTATGCGTTATGCGTTATGCCTTATGAGTTATGCGTTATGCGTTATGCGTCATGCGTCATGCGTTATGCGTTATGCGTTATGCGTTATGCGTTATGCGTTATGCGTTATGCGTTATGCGTTATGCGTTATGCGTTATGCGTTATGCGTTATGCGTTATGCGTTATGCGTTATGCGTTATGCGTTATGCGTTATGCGTTATGCGTTATGCGTTATGCTTTATGCGTTATGCGTTATGCGTTATGCGTTATGCGTTATGCGTTATGCGTTATGCGTTATGCGTTATGCGTTATGCGTTATGCGTTATGCGTTATGCGTTATGCGTTATGCGTTATGCGTTATGCGTTATGCGTTATGCGTTATGCGTTATGCGTTATGCGTTATGCGTTATGCGTTATGCGTTATGCGTTATGCGTTATGCGTTATGCGTTATGCGTTATGCGTTATGCGTTATGCGTTATGCGTTATGCGTTATGCGTTATGCGTTATGCGTTATGCGTTATGCGTTATGCGTTATGCGTTATGCGTTATGCGTTATGCGTTATGCGTTATGCGTTATGCGTTATGCGTTATGCGTTATGCGTTATGCGTTATGCGTTATGCGTTATGCGTTATGCGTTATGCGTTATGCGTTATGCGTTATGCGTTATGCGTTATGCGTTATGCGTTATGCGTTATGCGTTATGCGTTATGCGTTATGCGTTATGCGTTATGCGTTATGCGTTATGCGTTATGCGTTATGCGTTATGCGTTATGCGTTATGCGTTATGCGTTATGCGTTATGCGTTATGCGTTTTGCGTTATGACTTTAGCATTATGACTTTTGCATTATGCGTTATGCGATATGCGCTATGTGTGATGGGTTATGGGATATGCTTTATGCGTCATGCGTTATGGGATATGCTTTATGCGTCATGCGTTATGCGTTATGCGTTATGCGTCATGCGATATGCGTTATCCGTTATGCGTTATGCGTTATGCGTTAAGCGTTATGCGTTATGCGATATGCGTTATGCGTTATGCGTTATGCGTTATGCGTTATGCGTTATGCGTTATGCGTTATGCGTTATGCGTTATGCGTTATGCGTTATGCGTTATGCGTTATGCGTTATGCGTTATGCGTTATGCGTTATGCGTTATGCGTTATGCGTTATGCGTTATGCGTTATGCGTTATGCGTTATGCGTTATGCGTTATGCGTTATGCGTTATGCGTTATGCGTTAAGCGTTATCCGTTACGCGTTATGCGTTAATCGTTAAGCGTTATGCGTTATGCGCTATGCGGTATGCGTTATTCGTTATGCGTTATGCGTTATGCGTTATGCGTTATGCGTTATGCGTTATGCGTTATGCGTTATGCGTTATTCGTTAAGCGTTATGCGTTATGCGTTATGCGTTATGTGTTATGCGTTATGCGTAATGCGTTATGCGTTATGCGTTATGGGCTATGCTTTATGCGTTATGCGTTATGCGTTATGGGTTATTCGTTATGCGTCATGCGTTATCCGTTATGCGTAATGCTTTATGCGTTATGCGTTATTCGTTAAGCGTTATGCGTTATGCGTTATGCGTTATGCGTTATGCGTTATGCGTTATGCGTTATGCGTTATGCGTTATGCGTTATGCGTTATGCGTTATGCGTTATGCGTTATGCGTTATGCGTTGTGCTTTACGGGTTATGCGATATGTGTTATGCATATGACTTTTTCATTGAGCGTTATGCGTTATGCGTAATGCGTTAAGCGTTATGCGTTACGCGTTATGCGTTAATCGTTAAGCGTTATGCGTTATGCGCTATGCGGTAAGCGTTATTCGTTATGCGTTATGCGTTATGCGTTATGCGTTATGCGTTATGCGTTATTCGTTAAGCGTTATGCGTTATGCGTTATGCGTTATGTGTTATGCGTTATGCGTAATGCGTTATGCGTTATGCGTTATGGGCTATGCTTTATGCGTTATGCGTTATGCGTTATGGGTTATTCGTTATGCGTCATGCGTTATCCGTTATGCGTAATGCTTTATGCGTTATGCGTTATTCGTTAAGCGTTATGCGTTATGCGTTATGCGTTATGCGTTATGCGTTATGCGTTATGCGTTATGCGTTATGCGTTATGCGTTATGCGTTATGCGTTATGCGTTATGCGTTATGCGTTATGCGTTATGCGTTATGCGTTATGCGTTATGCGTTATGCGTTATGCGTTATGCGTTATGCGTTATGCGTTATGCGTTATGCGTTATGCGTTATGCGTTATGCGTTATGCGTTATGCGTTATGCGTTATGCGTTATGCGTTTTGCGTTATGACTTTAGCATTATGACTTTTGCATTATGCGTTATGCGATATGCGCTATGTGTGATGGGTTATGGGATATGCTTTATGCGTTATGCGTTATGCGTTATGCGTTATGCGTTATGCGTTATGCGTTATGCGTTATGCGTTATGCGTTATGCGTTATGCGTTATGCGTTTTGCGTTATGACTTTAGCATTATGACTTTTGCATTATGCGTTATGCGATATGCGTTATGCGTTATGCGTTATGCGTTATGCGTTATGCGTTATGCGTTATGCGTTATGCGTTATGCGTTATGCGTTATGCGTTATGCGTTATGCGTTATGCGTTATGCGTTATGCGTTACGCGTTATGCGTTACGCGTTATGCGTTATGCATTATGCGATATGCGTTACGCGTTATGCGTTATGCGTTATGCGTTATGCGTTATGCGTTATGCGTTATGCGTTATGCGTTATGCGTTATGCGTTATGCGTTATGCGTTATGCGTTATGCGTTATGCGTTATGCGTTATGCGTTATGCGTTATGCGTTATGCGTTATGCGTTATGCGTTATGCGTTATGCGTTATGCGTTATGCGTTATGCGTTATGCGTTATGCGTTATGCGTTATGCGTTATGCCTTATGAGTTATGCGTTATGCGTTATGCGTCATGCGTCATGCGTTATGCGTTATGCGTTATGCGTTATGCGTTATGCGTTATGCGTTATGCGTTATGCGTTATGCGTTATGCGTTATGCGTTATGCGTTATGCGTTATGCGTTATGCGTTATGCGTTATGCGTTATGCGTTATGCGTTATGCGTTATGCTTTATGCGTTATGCGTTATGCGTTATGCGTTATGCGTTATGCGTTATGCGTTATGCGTTATGCGTTATGCGTTATGCGTTATGCGTTATGCGTTATGCGTTATGCGTTATGCGTTATGCGTTATGCGTTATGCGTTATGCGTTATGCGTTATGCGTTATGCGTTATGCGTTATGCGTTATGCGTTATGCGTTATGCGTTATGCGTTATGCGTTATGCGTTATGCGTTATGCGTTATGCGTTATGCGTTATGCGTTATGCGTTATGCGTTATGCGTTATGCGTTATGCGTTATGCGTTATGCGTTATGCGTTATGCGTTATGCGTTATGCGTTATGCGTTATGCGTTATGCGTTATGCGTTATGCGTTATGCGTTATGCGTTATGCGTTATGCGTTATGCGTTATGCGTTATGCGTTATGCGTTATGCGTTATGCGTTATGCGTTATGCGTTATGCGTTATGCGTTATGCGTTATGCGTTATGCGTTATGCGTTATGCGTTATGCGTTATGCGTTATGCGTTATGCGTTATGCGTTATGCGTTATGCGTTATGCGTTATGCGTTATGCGTTATGCGTTATGCGTTATGCGTTTTGCGTTATGACTTTAGCATTATGACTTTTGCATTATGCGTTATGCGATATGCGCTATGTGTGATGGGTTATGGGATATGCTTTATGCGTCATGCGTTATGGGATATGCTTTATGCGTCATGCGTTATGCGTTATGCGTTATGCGTCATGCGATATGCGTTATCCGTTATGCGTTATGCGTTATGCGTTAAGCGTTATGCGTTATGCGATATGCGTTATGCGTTATGCGTTATGCGTTATGCGTTATGCGTTATGCGTTATGCGTTATGCGTTATGCGTTATGCGTTATGCGTTATGCGTTATGCGTTATGCGTTATGCGTTATGCGTTATGCGTTATGCGTTATGCGTTATGCGTTATGCGTTATGCGTTATGCGTTATGCGTTATGCGTTATGCGTTATGCGTTATGCGTTATGCGTTATGCGTTAAGCGTTATCCGTTACGCGTTATGCGTTAATCGTTAAGCGTTATGCGTTATGCGCTATGCGGTATGCGTTATTCGTTATGCGTTATGCGTTATGCGTTATGCGTTATGCGTTATGCGTTATGCGTTATGCGTTATTCGTTAAGCGTTATGCGTTATGCGTTATGCGTTATGTGTTATGCGTTATGCGTAATGCGTTATGCGTTATGCGTTATGGGCTATGCTTTATGCGTTATGCGTTATGCGTTATGGGTTATTCGTTATGCGTCATGCGTTATCCGTTATGCGTAATGCTTTATGCGTTATGCGTTATTCGTTAAGCGTTATGCGTTATGCGTTATGCGTTATGCGTTATGCGTTATGCGTTATGCGTTATGCGTTATGCGTTATGCGTTATGCGTTATGCGTTATGCGTTATGCGTTATGCGTTATGCGTTATGCGTTGTGCTTTACGGGTTATGCGATATGTGTTATGCATATGACTTTTTCATTGAGCGTTATGCGTTATGCGTAATGCGTTAAGCGTTATGCGTTACGCGTTATGCGTTAATCGTTAAGCGTTATGCGTTATGCGCTATGCGGTAAGCGTTATTCGTTATGCGTTATGCGTTATGCGTTATGCGTTATGCGTTATGCGTTATTCGTTAAGCGTTATGCGTTATGCGTTATGCGTTATGTGTTATGCGTTATGCGTAATGCGTTATGCGTTATGCGTTATGGGCTATGCTTTATGCGTTATGCGTTATGCGTTATGGGTTATTCGTTATGCGTCATGCGTTATCCGTTATGCGTAATGCTTTATGCGTTATGCGTTATTCGTTAAGCGTTATGCGTTATGCGTTATGCGTTATGCGTTATGCGTTATGCGTTATGCGTTATGCGTTATGCGTTATGCGTTATGCGTTATGCGTTATGCGTTATGCGTTATGCGTTATGCGTTATGCGTTATGCGTTATGCGTTATGCGTTATGCGTTATGCGTTATGCGTTATGCGTTATGCGTTATGCGTTATGCGTTATGCGTTATGCGTTATGCGTTATGCGTTATGCGTTATGCGTTATGCGTTATGCGTTATGCGTTATGCGTTATGCGTTATGCGTTATGCGTTATGCGTTATGCGTTATGCGTTATGCGTTATGCGTTATGCGGTTTGCGTTATGACTTTTGCATTATGACTTTTGCATTATGCGTTATGCGTTATACGTTATGCGTTATGCGTTATGCGTTATGCGTTATGCGTTATGCGTTATGCGTTATGCGTTATGCGTTATGCGTTATGCGTTATGCGTTATGCGTTATGCGGTATGCGTTATGCGTTATGCGTTGTGCGTTATGCGTTATGCGTTATGCGTTATGCGTTATGCGTTATGCGTTATGCGTTATGCGTTATGCGTTATGCGCTATGCGTTATGCGTTATGCGTTATGCGTTATGCGTTATGCGTTATGCGTTATGCGTTATGCGTTATGCGTTATGCGTTATGCGTTATGCGTTATGCGTTATGCGTTATGCGTTATGCGTTATGCGTTATGCGTTATGCGTTATGCGTTATGCGTTATGCGTTATGCGTTATGCGTTATGCGTTATGCGTTATGCGTTATGCGTTATGCGTTATGCGTTATGCGTTATGCGTTATGCGTTATGCGTTATGCGTTATGCGTTATGCGTTATGCGTTATGCGTTATGCGTTATGCGTTATGCGTTATGCGTTATGCGTTATGCGTTATGCGTTATGCGTTATGCGTTATGCGTTATGCGTTATGCGTTATGCGTTATGCGTTATGCGTTATGCGTTATGCGTTATGCGTTATGCGTTATGCGTTATGCGTTATGCGTTATGCGTTATGCGTTATGCGTTATGCGTTATGCGTTATGCGGTTTGCGTTATGACTTTTGCATTATGACTTTTGCATTATGCGTTATGCGTTATACGTTATGCGTTATGCGTTATGCGTTATGCGTTATGCGTTATGCGTTATGCGTTATGCGTTATGCGTTATGCGTTATGCGTTATGCGTTATGCGTTATGCGTTATGCGTTATGCGTTATGCGTTATGCGTTATGCGTTATGCGTTATGCGTTATGCGTTATGCGTTATGCGTTATGCGTTATGCGTTATGCGTTATGCGTTATGCGTTATGCGTTATGCGTTATGCGTTATGCGTTATGCGTTAAGCGTTATGCGTTACGCGTTATGCGTTAATCGTTAAGCGTTATGCGTTATGCGCTATGCGGTATGCGTTATTCGTTATGCGTTATGCGTTATGCGTTATGCGTTATGCGTTATGCGTTATGCGTTATGCGTTATGCGTTATGCGTTATGCGTTATGCGTTATGCGTTATGCGTTATGCGTTATGCGTTATGCGTTATGCGTTATGCGTTATGCGTTATGCGTTATGCGTTATGCGTTATGCGTTATGCGTTATGCGTTATGCGTTATGCGTTATGCGTTATGCGTTATGCGTTATGCGTTATGCGTTATGCGTTATGCGTTATGCGTTATTCGTCATGCGTTATGCGTTATCGTTATGCGTTATGCGTTATGCCTTATGCGTTATGCGTTATGCGTTATGCGTTATGCATTATGCGTTATGCGTTATGCGTTATGCGTTATGCGTTATGCGTTATGCGTTATGCGTTATGCGTTATGCGTTATGCGTTATGCGTTATGCGTTATGCGTTATGCGTTATGCGTTATGCGTTATGCGTTATGCGTTATGCGTTATGCGTTATGCGTTATGCGTTATGCGTTATGCGTTATGCGTTATGCGTTATGCGTTATGCGTTATGCGTTATGCGTTATGCGTTATGCGTTATGCGTTATGCGTTATGCGTTATGCGTTATGCGTTATGCGTTATGCGTTATGCGTTATGCGTTATGCGTTATGCGTTATGCGTTATGCGTTATGCGTTATGCGTTATGCGTTATGCGTTATGCGTTATGCGTTATGCGTTATGCGTTATGCGTTATGCGATATGCGTTATGCGATATGCGTTATGCGTTTTGCGTCATGACTTTTGCATTATGACTTTTGCATTATGCGTTATGCGATATGCGCTATATGTTATGGGTTATGGGCTATGCTTTATGCGTTATGCGTCATGCGTTATGCGTTATGCGTTATGCGTTATGCGTTATGCGTGATGCGTTATGCGTTATGCGTTATGCGTTATGCGTTATGCGTTATGCGTTATGCGTTATGCGTTATGCGTTATGCGTTATGCGTTATGCGTTATGCGTTATGCGATATGCGTTATGCGTTATGCGTTATGCGTTATGCGGTATGCGTTATGCGTTATGCGTTATGCGTTATGCGTTATGCGTTTTGCGTCATGACTTTTGCATTATGACTTTTGCATTAAGCGTTATGCGATATGCGCTATATGTTTTGCGTTATGCGTTATGCGTTATGCGTTATGCGTTATGCGTTATGCGTTATGCGTTATGCGTTATGCGTTATGCGTTATGCGTTATGCGTTATGCGTTATGCGTTATGCGTTACGCGTTATGCGTTATGCGTTATGCGTTATGCGTTATGCGTTATGCGTTATGCGTTATGCGTTATGCGTTATGCGTTATGCGTTATGCGTTATGCGTTATGCGTTATGCGTTATGCGTTATGCGTTATGCGTTATGCGTTATGCGTTATGCGTTATGCGTTATGCGTTATGCGTTAAGCGTTATGCGTTATGCGTTATGCGTTATGCGTTATGCGTTATGCGTTATGCGTTATGCGTTATGCGTTATGCGTTATGCGATATGCGTTATGCGTTATGCGTTTTGCGTCATGACTTTTGCATTATGACTTTTGCATTATGCGTTATGCGATATGCGCTATATGTTATGGGTTATGGGCTATGCTTTATGCGTTATGCGTCATGCGTTATGCGTTATGCGTTATGCGTTATGCGTGATGCGTTATGCGTTATGCGTTATGCGATATGCGTTATGCGTTATGCGTTATGCGTTATGCGTTATGCGTTATGCGTTATGCGTTATGCGTTATGCGTCATGCGTTATGCGTTATGCGTTATGCGTTATGCGTTATGCGTTATGCGTTATGCGTTATGCGTTATGCGTTATGCGTTATGCGTTATGCGTTATGCGTTATGCGTTATGCGTTATGCGTTATGCGTTATGCGTTATGCGTTATGCGTTATGCGTTATGCGTTATGCGTTATGCGTTATGCGTTATGCGTTATGCGTTATGCGTTATGCGTTATGCGTTATGCGTTATGCGTTATGCGTTATGCGTTATGCGTTATGCGTTATGCGTTATGCGTTATGCGTTATGCGTTATGCGTTATGCGTTATGCGTTATGCGTTATGCGTTATGCGTTATGCGTTTTGCGTTATGACTTTTGCAATATGACTTTTGCATTATGCGTTATGCGTTATACGTTATGCGTTATGCGTTATGCGTTATGCGTTATGCGTTATGCGTTATGCGTTATGCGATATGCGTTATGCGTTATGCGTTATGCGTTATGCGTTATGCGTTATGCGGTATGCGTTATGGGTTATGCGTTATGCGTTATGCGTTATGCGTTATGCGTTATGCGTTATGCGTTATGCGTTATGCGTTATGCGATATGCGTTATGCGTTATGCGTTTTGCGTCATGACTTTTGCATTATGACTTTTGCATTATGCGTTATGCGATATGCGCTATATGTTATGGGTTATGGGCTATGCTTTATGCGTTATGCGTCATGCGTTATGCGTTATGCGTTATGCGTTATGCGTTATGCGTGATGCGATATGCGTTATGCGTTATGCGTTATGCGTTATGCGTTATGCGTTATGCGTTATGCGTTATGCGTTATGCGTTATGCGTTATGCGATATGCGTTATGCGTTATGCGTTATGCGTTATGCGTTATGCGTTATGCGTTATGCGTTATGCGTTATGCGTTATGCGTTATGCGTTATGCGTTATGCGTTATGCGTTATGCGTTATGCGTTATGCGTTATGCGTAATGCGTTATGAGTTATGCGTTATGCTTTATGCCTTATGCGTTATGCGTTATGCGTTTTGCGTCATGACTTTTGCATTATGACTTTTGCATTATGCGTTATGCGATATGCGCTATATGTTATGGGTTATGGGCTATGCTTTATGCGTTATGCGTCATGCGTTATGCGTTATGCGATATGCGTTATGCGTTATGCGTTATGGGTTATGCGTTATGCGTTATGCGTTATGCGTTATGCGTTATGCGTTATGCGTTATGCGTGATGCGTTATGCGTTATGCGTTATGCGTTATGCGTTATGCGTTATGCGTCATGCGTAATGCGTTATGCGTTATGCGTTATGCGTTATGCGTTATGCGTTATGCGTTATGCGTTATGCGTTATGCGTTATGCGATATGCGTTATGCGTTATGCGTTTTGCGTCATGACTTTTGCATTATGACTTTTGCATTATGCGTTATGCGATATGCGCTATATGTTATGGGTTATGGGCTGTGCTTTATGCGTTATGCGTTATGCGTTATGCGTTATGCGTTATGCGTTATGCGTTATGCGTTATGCGTTATGCGTTATGCGTTATGCGTTATGCGTTATGCGTTATGCGTTATGCGTTATGCGTTATGCGTTATGCGTTATGCGATATGCGTTATGCGTTATGCGTTATGCGTTATGCGTTATTCGTTATGCGTTATGCCTTATGCGTAATGCGTTACGGGTTATGCGTTATGCGTTATACGTTATGCGTTATGCGTTATGCGTTATGCGTTATGCGTTATGCGTTATGCGTTATGCGTTATGCGTTATGCGTTATGCGTTATGCGTTATACGTTATGCGTTATGCGTTATGCGTTATGCGTTATGCGTTATGCGTTATGCGTTATGCGTTATGCGTTATGCGTTATGCGTTATGCGTTATGCGTTATGCCTTATGCGTTATGCGTTATGCGTTATGCGTTATGCGTTATGCGTTATGCGTTATGCGTTATGCGTTATGCGTTATGCGTTATGCGTGATGCGTTATGCGTTATGCGTTATGCGTTATGCGTTATGCGTTATGCGTCATGCGTAATGCGTTATGCGTTATGCGTTATGCGTTATGCGTTATGCGTTATGCGTTATGCGTTATGCGTTATGCGGTATGCGTTATGGGTTATGCGTTATGCGCTATGCGTTATGCGTTATGCGTTATGCGTTATGCGTTATGCGTTATGCGTTATGCGTTATGCGTTATGCGTTATGCGTTATGCGTTATGCGTTATGCGTTATGCGTTATGCGTTATGCCTTATGCGTTATGCGTTATGCGTTATGCGTTATGCGTTATGCGTTATGCGTTATGCGTTATGCGTTATGCGTTATACGTTATGCGTTATGCGTTATGCGTTATGCGTTATGCGTTATGCGTTATGCGTTATGCGTTATGCGTTATGCGTTATGCGTTATGCGTTATGCGTTATGCGTTATGCGTTATGCGTTATGCGTTATACGTTATGCGTTATGCGTTATGCGTTATGCGTTATGCGTTATGCGTTATGCGTTATGCGTTATGCGTTATGCGTTATGCGTTATGCGTTATGCGTTATGCGTTATGCGTTATGCGTTATGCGTTATGCGTTATGCGATATGCGTTATGCGTTATGCGTTTTGCGTCATGACTTTTGCATTATGACTTTTGCATTATGCGTTATGCGATATGCGCTATATGTTATGGGTTATGGGCTATGCTTTATGCGTTATGCGTCATGCGTTATGCGTTATGCGTTATGCGTGATGCGTTATGCGATATGCGTTATGCGATATGCGTTATGCGTTATGCGTTATGCGTTATGCGTTATGCGTAATGCGTTATGCGTTATGCGTTATGCGATATGCGTTATGCGTTATGCGTTATGCGTTATGCGTTATGCGTTATGCGTTATGCGTTATGCGTTATGCGTTATGCGTTATGCGTTATGCGTTATGCGTTATGCGTTATGCGTTATGCGTTATGCGTTATGCGTTATGCGTTATGCGTTATGCGTTATGCGTTATGCGTTATGCGTTATGCGTTATGCGTTATGCGTTATGCGTTATGCGTTATGCGTTATGCGTTATGCGTTATGCGTAATGCGTTATGAGTTATGCGTTATGCGTTATGCCTTATGCGTTATGCGTTATGCGTTTTGCGTCATGACTTTTGCATTATGACTTTTGCATTATGCGTTATGCGATATGCGCTATATGTTATGGGTTATGGGCTATGCTTTATGCGTTATGCGTCATGCGTTATGCGTTATGCGATATGCGTTATGCGTTATGCGTTATGGGTTATGCGTTATGCGTTATGCGTTATGCGTTATGCGTTATGCGTTATGCGTTATGCGTTATGCGTTATGCGTGATGCGTTATGCGTTATGCGTTATGCGTTATGCGTTATGCGTTATGCGTTATGCGTTATGCGTTATGCGTTATGCGTTATGCGTTATGCGTTATGCGTTATGCGTTATGCGTTATGCGTTATGCGTTATGCGTTATGCGTTATGCGTTATGCGTTATGCGTTATGCGTTATGCGTTATGCGTTATGCGTTATGCGTTATTCGTTATGCGTTATGCCTTATGCGTAATGCGTTATGGGTTATGCGTTATGCGTTATGCGTTATGCGTTATGCGTTATGCGTTATGCGTTATGCGTTATGCGTTATGCGTTATGCGTTATGCGTTATGCGTTATGCGTTATGCGTTATGCGTTATGCGTTATGCGTTATGCGTCATGCGTTATGCGTTATGCGTTATGCGTTATGCGTTATGGGTTATGCGTTATGCGTTATGCGTTATGCGTTATGCGTTATGCGTTATGCGTTATGCGTTATGCGTTATGCGTTATGCGTTATGCGTTATGCGTTATGCGTTATGCGTTATGCGTTATGCGTTATGCGTTATGCGTAATGCGTTATGAGTTATGCGTTATGCTTTATGCCTTATGCGTTATGCGTTATGCGTTTTGCGTCATGACTTTTGCATTATGACTTTTGCATTATGCGTTATGCGATATGCGCTATATGTTATGGGTTATGGGCTATGCTTTATGCGTTATGCGTCATGCGTTATGCGTTATGCGATATGCGTTATGCGTTATGCGTTATGGGTTATGCGTTATGCGTTATGCGTTATGCGTTATGCGTTATGCGTTATGCGTTATGCGTTATGCGTGATGCGTTATGCGTTATGCGTTATGCGTTATGCGTTATGCGTTATGCGTCATGCGTAATGCGTTATGCGTTATGCGTTATGCGTTATGCGTTATGCGTTATGCGTTATGCGTTATGCGTTATGCGATATGCGTTATGCGTTATGCGTTTTGCGTCATGACTTTTGCATTATGACTTTTGCATTATGCGTTATGCGATATGCGCTATATGTTATGGGTTATGGGCTGTGCTTTATGCGTTATGCGTTATGCGTTATGCGTTATGCGTTATGCGTTATGCGTTATGCGTTATGCGTTATGCGTTATGCGTTATGCGTTATGCGTTATGCGTTATGCGTTATGCGTTATGCGATATGCGTTATGCGTTATGCGTTATGCGTTATGCGGTATGCGTTATGCGTTATGCGTTATGCGTTATGCGTTATGCGTTTTGCGTCATGACTTTTGCATTATGACTTTTGCATTAAGCGTTATGCGATATGCGCTATATGTTTTGCGTTATGCGTTATGCGTTATGCGTTATGCGTTATGCGTTATGCGTTATGCGTTATGCGTTATGCGTTATGCGTTATGCGGTATGCGTTATGCGTTATGCGTTATGCGTTATGCGTTATGCGTTATGCGTTATGCGTTATGCGTTATGCGTTATGCGTTATGCGTTATGCGTTATGCGTTATGCGTTATGCGTTATGCGTTATGCGTTATGCGTTATGCGTTATGCGTTATGCGTTATGCGTTATGCGTTATGCGTTATGCGTTATGCGTTATGCGTTATGCGTTATGCGTTATGCGTTATGCGTTATGCGTTATGCGTTATGCGTTATGCGTTATGCGTTATGCGTTATGCGTTATGCGTTATGCGTTAAGCGTTATGCGTTATGCGTAATGCGTTATGAGTTATGAGTTATGCGTTATGCGTTATGCCTTATGCGTTATGCGTTATGCGTTTTGCGTCATGACTTTTGCATTATGACTTTTGCATTATGCGTTATGCGATATGCGCTATATGTTATGGGTTATGGGCTATGCTTTATGCGTTATGCGTCATGCGTTATGCGTTATGCGATATGCGTTATGCGTTATGCGTTATGGGTTATGCGTTATGCGTTATGCGTTATGCGTTATGCGTTATGCGTTATGCGTTATGCGTTATGCGTTATGCGTAATGCGTTATGAGTTATGCGATATGCGTTATGCCTCATGCGTTATGCGTTATGCGTTTTGCGTCATGACTTTTGCATTATGACTTTTGCATTATGCGTTATGCGATATGCGCTATATGTTATGGGTTATGGGCTATGCTTTATGCGTTATGCGTCATGCGTTATGCGTTATGCGATATGCGTTATGCGTTATGCGTTATGCGTTATGGGTTATGCGTTATGCGTTATGCGTTATGCGTTATGCGTTATGCGTTATGCGTGATGCGTTATGCGTTATGCGTTATGCGTTATGCGTTATGCGTTATGCGTTATGCGTTATGCGTTATGCGTTATGCGTTATGCGTTATGCGTTATGCGTTATGCGTTATGCGTTATGCGTTATGCGTTATGCGTTATGCGTTATGCGTTATGCGTTATGCGTTATGCGTTATGCGTTATGCGTTATGCGTTATGCGTTATGCGTTATGCGTTATGCGTTATGCGTTATGCGTTATGCGTTATGCGTTATTCGTTATGCGTTATGCCTTATGCGTAATGCGTTATGGGTTATGCGGTATGCGTTATGCGTTATGCGTTATGCGTTATGCGTTATGCGTTATGCGTTATGCGTTATGCGTTATGCGTTATGCGTTATGCGTTATGCGTTATGCGTTATGCGTTATGCGTTATGCGTTATGCGTTATGCGTTATGCGTCATGCGTTATGCGTTATGCGTTATGCGTTATGCGTTATGCGTTATGCGTTATGCGTTATGCGTTATGCGTTATGCGTTATGCGTTATGCGTTATGCGTTATGCGTTATGCGTTATGCGTTATGCGTTATGCGTTATGCGTTATGCGTTATGCGTTATGCGTTATGCGTTATGCGTTATGCGTTATGCGTTATGCGTTATGCGTTATGCGTTATGCGTTATGCGTTATGCGTTATGCGTTATGCGTTATGCGTTATGCGTTATGCGTTATGCGTTATGCGTTATGCGTTATGCGTTATGCGTTATGCGTTATGCGTTATGCGTTATGCGTTATGCGTTATGCGTTATGCGTTATGCGTTATGCGTTATGCGTTATGCGTTATGCGTTATGCGTTATGCGTTATGCGTTATGCGTTATGCGTTATGCGTTATGCGTTATGCGTTATGCGTTATGCGTTATGCGTTATGCGTAATGCGTTATGAGTTATGCGTTATGCTTTATGCCTTATGCGTTATGCGTTATGCGTTATGCGTTATGCGTTATGCGTTATGCGTTATGCGTTATGCGTTATGCGTTATGCGTTATGCGTTATGCGTTATGCGTTATGCGTTATGCGTTATGCGTTATGCGTTATGCGTTATGCGTTATGCGTTATGCGTTATGCGTTATGCGTTATGCGTTATGCGTTATGCGTTATGCGTTATGCGTTATGCGTTATGCGTAATGCGTTATGAGTTATGCGTTATGCTTTATGCCTTATGCGTTATGCGTTATGCGTTTTGCGTCATGACTTTTGCATTATGACTTTTGCATTATGCGTTATGCGATATGCGCTATATGTTATGGGTTATGGGCTATGCTTTATGCGTTATGCGTCATGCGTTATGCGTTATGCGATATGCGTTATGCGTTATGCGTTATGGGTTATGCGTTATGCGTTATGCGTTATGCGTTATGCGTTATGCGTTATGCGTTATGCGTTATGCGTGATGCGTTATGCGTTATGCGTTATGCGTTATGCGTTATGCGTTATGCGTCATGCGTAATGCGTTATGCGTTATGCGTTATGCGTTATGCGTTATGCGTTATGCGTTATGCGTTATGCGTTATGCGATATGCGTTATGCGTTATGCGTTTTGCGTCATGACTTTTGCATTATGACTTTTGCATTATGCGTTATGCGATATGCGCTATATGTTATGGGTTATGGGCTGTGCTTTATGCGTTATGCGTTATGCGTTATGCGTTATGCGTTATGCGTTATGCGTTATGCGTTATGCGTTATGCGTTATGCGTTATGCGTTATGCGTTATGCGTTATGCGTTATGCGTTATGCGATATGCGTTATGCGTTATGCGTTATGCGTTATGCGGTATGCGTTATGCGTTATGCGTTATGCGTTATGCGTTTTGCGTCATGACTTTTGCATTATGACTTTTGCATTAAGCGTTATGCGATATGCGCTATATGTTTTGCGTTATGCGTTATGCGTTATGCGTTATGCGTTATGCGTTATGCGTTATGCGTTATGCGTTATGCGTTATGCGTTATGCGGTATGCGTTATGCGTTATGCGTTATGCGTTATGCGTTATGCGTTATGCGTTATGCGTTATGCGTTATGCGTTATGCGTTATGCGTTATGCGTTATGCGTTATGCGTTATGCGTTATGCGTTATGCGTTATGCGTTATGCGTTATGCGTTATGCGTTATGCGTTATGCGTTATGCGTTATGCGTTATGCGTTATGCGTTATGCGTTATGCGTTATGCGTTATGCGTTATGCGTTATGCGTTATGCGTTATGCGTTATGCGTTATGCGTTATGCGTTATGCGTTATGCGTTATGCGTTATGCGTTATGCGTTATGCGTTATGCGTTATGCGTTATGCGTTATGCGTTATGCGTTATGCGTTATGCGTTATGCGTTATGCGTTATGCGTTATGCGTTATGCGTTATGCGTTATGCGTTATGCGTTATGCGTTATGCGTTATGCGTTATGGGTTATGCGTTATGCGTTATGCGTTATGCGTTATGCGTTATGCGTTATGCGTTATGCGTTATGCGTTATGCGTTATGCGTGATGCGTTATGCGTTATGCGTTATGCGTTATGCGTTATGCGTTATGCGTTATGCGTTATGCGTTATGCGTTATGCGTTATGCGTTATGCGTTATGCGTAATGCGTTATGAGTTATGCGATATGCGTTATGCCTCATGCGTTATGCGTTATGCGTTTTGCGTCATGACTTTTGCATTATGACTTTTGCATTATGCGTTATGCGATATGCGCTATATGTTATGGGTTATGGGCTATGCTTTATGCGTTATGCGTCATGCGTTATGCGTTATGCGATATGCGTTATGCGTTATGCGTTATGGGTTATGCGTTATGCGTTATGCGTTATGCGTTTTGCGTTATGCGTTATGCGTTATGCGTTATGCGTGATGCGTTATGCGTTATGCGTTATGCGTTATGCGTTATGCGTTATGCGTTATGCGTTATGCGTTATGCGTTATGCGTTATGCGTTATGCGTTATGCGTTATGCGTTATGCGTTATGCGTTATGCGTTATGCGTTATGCGTTATGCGTTATGCGTTATGCGTTATGCGTTATGCGTTATGCGTTATGCGTTATGCGTTATGCGTTATGCGTTATGCGTTATGCGTTATGCGTTATGCGTTATGCGTTATGCGTTATGCGTTATGCGTTATGCGTTATGCGTTATTCGTTATGCGTTATGCCTTATGCGTAATGCGTTATGGGTTATGCGGTATGCGTTATGCGTTATGCGTTATGCGTTATGCGTTATGCGTTATGCGTTATGCGTTATGCGTTATGCGTTATGCGTTATGCGTTATGCGTTATGCGTTATGCGTTATGCGTTATGCGTTATGCGTTATGCGTTATGCGTTATGCGTCATGCGTTATGCGTTATGCGTTATGCGTTATGCGTTATGCGTTATGCGTTATGCGTTATGCGTTATGCGTTATGCGTTATGCGTTATGCGTTATGCGTTATGCGTTATGCGTTATGCGTTATGCGTTATGCGTTATGCGTTATGCGTTATGCGTTATGCGTTATGCGTTATGCGTTATGCGTTATGCGTTATGCGTTATGCGTTATGCGTTATGCGTTATGCGTTATGCGTTATGCGTTATGCGTTATGCGTTACGCGTTATGCGTTATGCGTTATGCGTTATGCGTTATGCGTTATGCGTTATGCGTTATGCGTTATGCGTTATGCGTTATGCGTTATGCGTTATGCGTTATGCGTTATGCGTTATGCGTTATGCGTTATGCGTTATGCGTTATGCGTTATGCGTTATGCGTTATGCGTTATGCGTTATGCGTTATGCGTTATGCGTTATGCGTTATGCGTAATGCGTTATGAGTTATGCGTTATGCTTTATGCCTTATGCGTTATGCGTTATGCGTTATGCGTTATGCGTTATGCGTTATGCGTTATGCGTTATGCGTTATGCGTTATGCGTTATGCGTTATGCGTTATGCGTTATGCGTTATGCGTTATGCGTTATGCGTTATGCGTTATGCGTTATGCGTTATGCGTTATGCGTTATGCGTTATGCGTTATGCGTTTTGCGTTATGACTTTTGCAATATGACTTTTGCATTATGCGTTATGCGTTATACGTTATGCGTTATGCGTTATGCGTTATGCGTTATGCGTTATGCGTTATGCGTTATGCGATATGCGTTATGCGTTATGCGTTATGCGTTATGCGTTATGCGTTATGCGGTATGCGTTATGGGTTATGCGTTATGCGTTATGCGTTA
Organism: Lasioglossum baleicum; assembly: GCF_051020765.1. Taxonomy (NCBI): domain Eukaryota; kingdom Metazoa; phylum Arthropoda; class Insecta; order Hymenoptera; family Halictidae; genus Lasioglossum; species Lasioglossum baleicum. The sequence continues at coordinate 736,115 of NW_027469128.1, forward strand.
TGCGTTATGCGTTATGCGTTATGCGTTATGCGTTATGCGTTATGCGTTATGCGTTATGCGTTATGCGATATGCGTTATGCGTTATGCGTTTTGCGTCATGACTTTTGCATTATGACTTTTGCATTATGCGTTATGCGATATGCGCTATATGTTATGGGTTATGGGCTATGCTTTATGCGTTATGCGTCATGCGTTATGCGTTATGCGTTATGCGTTATGCGTTATGCGTGATGCGATATGCGTTATGCGTTATGCGTTATGCGTTATGCGTTATGCGTTATGCGTTATGCGTTATGCGTTATGCGTTATGCGTTATGCGATATGCGTTATGCGTTATGCGTTATGCGTTATGCGTTATGCGTTATGCGTTATGCGTTATGCGTTATGCGTTATGCGTTATGCGTTATGCGTTATGCGTTATGCGTTATGCGTTATGCGTTATGCGTTATGCGTTATGCGTTATGCGTTATGCGTTATGCGTTATGCGTAATGCGTTATGAGTTATGCGTTATGCTTTATGCCTTATGCGTTATGCGTTATGCGTTTTGCGTCATGACTTTTGCATTATGACTTTTGCATTATGCGTTATGCGATATGCGCTATATGTTATGGGTTATGGGCTATGCTTTATGCGTTATGCGTCATGCGTTATGCGTTATGCGATATGCGTTATGCGTTATGCGTTATGGGTTATGCGTTATGCGTTATGCGTTATGCGTTATGCGTTATGCGTTATGCGTTATGCGTTATGCGTGATGCGTTATGCGTTATGCGTTATGCGTTATGCGTTATGCGTTATGCGTCATGCGTAATGCGTTATGCGTTATGCGTTATGCGTTATGCGTTATGCGTTATGCGTTACGCGTTATGCGTTATGCGATATGCGTTATGCGTTATGCGTTTTGCGTCATGACTTTTGCATTATGACTTTTGCATTATGCGTTATGCGATATACGCTATATGTTATGGGTTATGGGCTGTGCTTTATGCGTTATGCGTCATGCGTTATGCGTTATGCGTTATGCGTTATGCGTTATGCGTTATGCGTTATGCGTTATGCGTTATGCGTTATGCGTTATGCGTTATGCGATATGCGTTATGCGTTATGCGTTATGCGTTATACGTTATGCGTTATGCGTTATGCGTTATGCGTTATGCGTTATGCGTTATGCGTTATGCATTATGCGTTATGCGTTATGCGTTATGCGTTATGCGTTATGCGTTATGCGTTATGCGTTATGCGTTATGCGTTATTCGTTATGCGTTATGCGTTATGCGTTATGCGTTATGCGTTATGCGTTATGCGTTATGCGTTATGCGTTATGCGTTATGCGTTATGCGTTATGCGTTATGCGTTATGCGTTATGCGTTATGCGTTATGCGTTATGCGTTATGCGTTATGCGTTATGCGTTATGCGTTATGCGTTATGCGTTATGCGTTATGCGTTATGCGTTATGCGTTATGCGTTATGCGTTATGCGTTATGCGTTATGCGTTATGCGTTATGCGTTATGCGTTATGCGTTATGCGTTATGCGTTATGCGTTATGCGTTATGCGTTATGCGTTATGCGTTATGCGTTATGCGTTATGCGTTATGCGTTATGCGTTATGCGTTATGCGTTTTGCGTTATGACTTTTGCATTATGACTTTTGCATTATGCGTTATGCGTTATGCGTTATGCGTTATGCGTTATACGTTATGCGTTATGCGTTATGCGTTATGCGTTATGCGTTATGCGTTATGCGTTATGCGTTATGCGTTATGCGTTATGCGTTATGCGTTATGCGTTATGCGTCATGCGTTATGCGTTATGCGTCATGCGTAATGCGTTATGCGTTATGCGTTATGCGTTATGCGTTATGCGTTATGCGTTATGCGTTATGCGTTATGCGTTATGCGTTATGCGTTATGCGTTATGCGTTATGCGTTTTGCGTCATGACTTTTGCATTATGACTTTTGCATTAAGCGTTATGCGATATGCGCTATATGTTATGGGTTATGGGCTATGCTTTATGCGTTATGCGTCATGCGTTATGCGTTATGCGTCATGCGTAATGCGTTATGCGTTATGCGTTATGCGTTATGCGTTATGCGTTATGCGTTATGCGTTATGCGTTATGCGTTATGCGTTATGCGTTTTGCGTTATGCGTTATGCGTTATGCGTTATGCGTTATGCGTTATGCGTTATGCGTTATGCGTTATGCGTTATGCGTTATGCGTTATGCGTTATGCGTTATGCGTTATGCGTTATGCGTTATGCGTTATGCGTTATGCGTTATGCGTTATGCGTTATGCGTTATGCGTTATGCGTTATGCGTTATGCGTTATGCGTTATGCGTTATGCGTTATGCGTTATGCGTTATGCGTTATGCGATATGCGTTATGCGTTATGCGTTATGCGTTATACGTTATGCGTTATGCGTTATGCGTTATGCGTTATGCGTTATGCGTTATGCGTTATGCGTTATGCGTAATGCGTTATGCGTTATGCGTTATGCCTTATGCGTTATGCGTTATGCGTTATGCGTTTTGGGTCATGACTTTTGCATTATGACTTTTGCATTATGCGTTATGCGACATGCGCTATATGTTATGGGTTATGGGCTATGCTTTATGCGTTATGCGTCATGCGTTATGCGTTATGCGATATGCGTTATGCGTTATGCGTTATGGGTTATGCGTTATGCGTTATGCGTTATGCGTTATGCGTTATGCGTTATGCGTGATGCGTGATGCGTTATGCGTTATGCGTTATGCGTTATGCGTTATGCGTTATGCGTTATGCGTTATGCGTTATGCGTTATGCGTTATGCGTTATGCGTTATGCGTTATGCGTTATGCGTTATGCGTTATGCGTTATGCGTTATGCGTTATGCGTTATGCGTTATGCGTTATGCGTTATGCGTTATGCGTTATGCGTTATGCGTTATGCGTTATGCGTTGTGCGTTATGCGTTATGCGTTATGCGTTATGCGTTATGCGTTATTCGTTATGCGTTATGCCTTATGCGTTATGCGTTATGCGATATGCGTTATGCGTTATGCGTTTTGCGTCATGACTTTTGCATTATGACTTTTGCATTATGCGTTATGCGATATGCGCTATATGTTATGAGTTATGGGCTATGCTTTATGCGTTATGCGTCATGCGTTATGCGTTATGCGTTATGCGTTATGCGTTATGCGTTATGCGTGATGCGTTATGCGTTATGCGTTATGCGTTATGCGTTATGCGTTATGCGTTATGCGTTATGCGTTATGCGTTATGCGTTATGCGTTATGCGTTATGCGTTATGCGTTATGCGTTATGCGTTATGCGTTATGCGTTATGCGTTATGCGTTATGCGATATGCGTTATGCGTTATGCGTTATGCGTTATGCGTTATGCGTTATGCGTTATGCGTTATGCGTTATGCGTTATGCGTTATGCGTTATGCGTTATGCGTTATGCGTTATGCGTTATGCGTTATGCGTTATGCGTTATGCGTTATGCGTTATGCGTTATGCGTTATGCGTTATGCGTTATGCGTTATGCGTTATGCGTTATGCGTTATGCGTTATGCGTTATGCGTTATGCGTTATGCGTTATGCGTTATGCGTTATGCGTTATGCGTTATTCGTTATGCGTTATGCCTTATGCGTTATGCGTTATGCGATATGCGTTATGCGTTATGCGTTTTGCGTCATGACTTTTGCATTATGACTTTTGCATTATGCGTTATGCGATATGCGCTATATGTTATGAGTTATGGGCTATGCTTTATGCGTTATGCGTCATGCGTTATGCGTTATGCGTTATGCGTTATGCGTTATGCGTGATGCGTTATGCGTTATGCGTTATGCGTTATGCGTTATGCGTTATGCGTTATGCGTTATGCGTTATGCGTTATGCGTTATGCGTTATGCGTTATGCGTTATGGGTTATGCGTTATGCGTTATGCGTTATGCGTTATGCGTTATGCGTTATGCGTTATGCGATATGCGTTATGCGTTATGCGTTATGCGTTATGCGTTATGCGTTATGCGTTATGCGTTATGCGTTATGCGTTATGCGTTATGCGTTATGCGTTATGCGTTATGCGTTATGCGTTATGCGTTATGCGTTATGCGTTATGCGTTATGCGTTATGCGTTATGCGTTATGCGTTATGCGTTATGCGTTATGCGTTATGCGTTATGCGTTATGCGTTATGCGTTATGCGTTATGCGTTATGCGTTATGCGTTATGCGTTATGCGTTATGCGTTATGCGTTATGCGTTATGCGTTATGCGTTATGCGTTATGCGTTATGCGTTATGCGTTATGCGTTATGCGTTATGCGTTATGCGTTATGCGTTATGCGTTATGCGTTATGCGTTATGCGTTATGCGTTATGCGTTATGCGTTATGCGTTATGCGTTATGCGTTATGCGTTATGCGTTATGCGTTATGCGTTATGCGTTATGCGTTATGCGTTATGCGTTATGCGTTATGCGTTATGCGTTATGCGTTATGCGTTATGCGTTATGCGTTATGCGTTATGCGTTATGCGTTATTCGTTATGCGTTATGCCTTATGCGTTATGCGTTATGCGATATGCGTTATGCGTTATGCGTTTTGCGTCATGACTTTTGCATTATGACTTTTGCATTATGCGTTATGCGATATGCGCTATATGTTATGAGTTATGGGCTATGCTTTATGCGTTATGCGTCATGCGTTATGCGTTATGCGTTATGCGTTATGCGTTATGCGTGATGCGTTATGCGTTATGCGTTATGCGTTATGCGTTATGCGTTATGCGTTATGCGTTATGCGTTATGCGTTATGCGTTATGCGTTATGCGTTATGCGTTATGCGTTATGCGTTATGCGTTATGCGTTATGCGTTATGCGTTATGCGTTATGCGTTATGCGTTATGCGATATGCGTTATGCGTTATGCGTTATGCGTTATGCGTTATGCGTTATGCGTTATGCGTTATGCGTTATGCGTTATGCGTGATGCGTTATGCGTTATGCGTTATGCGTTATGCGTTATGCGTTATGCGTTATGCGTTATGCGTTATGCGTTATGCGTTATGCGTTATGCGTTATGCGTTATGCGTTATGCGTTATGCGTTATGCGTTATGCGTTATGCGTTATGCGTTATGCGTTATTCGTTATGCGTTATGCCTTATGCGTTATGCGTTATGCGATATGCGTTATGCGTTATGCGTTTTGCGTCATGACTTTTGCATTATGACTTTTGCATTATGCGTTATGCGATATGCGCTATATGTTATGAGTTATGGGCTATGCTTTATGCGTTATGCGTCATGCGTTATGCGTTATGCGTTATGCGTTATGCGTGATGCGTGATGCGTTATGCGTTATGCGTTATGCGTTATGCGTTATGCGTTATGCGTTATGCGTTATGCGTTATGCGTTATGCGTTATGCGTTATGCGTTATGCGTTATGCGTTATGCGTTATGCGTTATGCGTTATGCGTTATGCGTTATGCGATATGCGTTATGCGTTATGCGTTATGCCTTATGCGTTATGCGTTTTGCGTCATGACTTTTGCATTATGACTTTTGCATTATGCGTTATGCGATATGCGCTATATGTTATGGGTTATGGGCTATGCTTTATGCGTTATGCGTCATGCGTTATGCGTTATGCGATATGCGTTATGCGTTATGCGTTATGGGTTATGCGTTATGCGTTATGCGTTATGCGTTATGCGTTATGCGTTATGCGTTATGCGTTATGCGTGATGCGTTATGCGTTATGCGTTATGCGTTATGCGTTATGCGTCATGCGTAATGCGTTATGCGTTATGCGTTATGCGTTATGCGTTATGCGTTATGCGTTATGCGTTATGCGTTATGCGATATGCGTTATGCGTTATGCGTTTTGCGTCATGACTTTTGCATTATGACTTTTGCATTATGCGTTATGCGATATGCGCTATATGTTATGGGTTATGGGCTGTGCTTTATGCGTTATGCGTCATGCGTTATGCGTTATGCGTTATGCGTTTGCGTTATGCGTGATGCGTTATGCGTTATGCGTTATGCGTTATGCGTTATGCGTTATGCGTTATGCGTTATGCGTTATGCGTTATGCGTTATGCGTTATGCGTTATGCGTTATGCGTTATGCGTTATGCGTTATGCGATATGCGTTATGCGTTATGCGTTATGCGTTATACGTTATGCGTTATGCGTTATGCGTTATGCGTTATGCGTTATGCGTTATGCGTTATGCGTTATGCGTAATGCGTTATGCGTTATGCGTTTGCCTTATGCGTTATGCGTTATGCGTTATGCGTTTTGGGTCATGACTTTTGCATTATGACTTTTGCATTATGCGTTATGCGACATGCGCTATATGTTATGGGTTATGAGCTATGCTTTATGCGTTATGCGTCATGCGTTATGCGTTATGCGATATGCGTTATGCGTTATGCGTTATGGGTTATGCGTTATGCGTTATGCGTTATGCGTTATGCGTTATGCGTTATGCGTGATGCGTGATGCGTTATGCGTTATGCGTTATGCGTTATGCGTTATGCGTTATGCGTTATGCGTTATGCGTTATGCGTTATGCGTTATGCGTTATGCGTTATGCGTTATGCGTTATGCGTTATGCGTTATGCGTTATGCGTTATGCGTTATGCGTTATGCGTTATGCGTTATGCGTTATGCGTTATGCGTTATGCGTTATGCGTTATGCGTTATGCGTTATGCGTTATGCGTTATGCGTTATGCGTTATGCGTTATGCGTTATGCGTTATGCGTTATGCGTTATGCGTTATGCGTTATGCGTTATGCGTTATGCGTTATGCGTTATGCGTTATGCGTTATGCGTTATGCGTTATGCGTTATGCGTTATGCGTTATGCGTTATGCGTTATGCGTTATTCGTTATGCGTTATGCCTTATGCGTTATGCGTTATGCGATATGCGTTTTGCGTTATGCGTTTTGCGTCATGACTTTTGCATTATGACTTTTGCATTATGCGTTATGCGATATGCGCTATATGTTATGAGTTATGGGCTATGCTTTATGCGTTATGCGTCATGCGTTATGCGTTATGCGTTATGCGTTATGCGTTATGCGTGATGCGTTATGCGTTATGCGTTATGCGTTATGCGTTATGCGTTATGCGTTATGCGTTATGCGTTATGCGTTATGCGTTATGCGTTATGCGTTATGCGTTATGCGTTATGCGTTATGCGTTATGCGTTATGCGTTATGCGTTATGCGTTATGCGTTATGCGTTATGCGTTATGCGATATGCGTTATGCGTTATGCGTTATGCGTTATGCGTTATGCGTTATGCGTTATGCGTTATGCGTTATGCGTTATGCGTTATGCGTTATGCGTTATGCGTTATGCGTTATGCGTTATGCGTTATGCGTTATGCGTTATGCGTTATGCGTTATGCGTTATGCGTTATGCGTTATGCGTTATGCGTTATGCGTTATGCGTTATGCGTTATGCGTTATGCGTTATGCGTTATGCGTTATGCGTTATGCGTTATGCGTTATGCGTTATGCGTTATGCGTTATGCGTTATGCGTTATGCGTTATGCGTTATGCGTTATGCGTTATGCGTTATGCGTTATTCGTTATGCGTTATGCCTTATGCGTTATGCGTTATGCGATATGCGTTATGCGTTATGCGTTTTGCGTCATGACTTTTGCATTATGACTTTTGCATTATGCGTTATGCGATATGCGCTATATGTTATGAGTTATGGGCTATGCTTTATGCGTTATGCGTCATGCGTTATGCGTTATGCGTTATGCGTTATGCGTTATGCGTGATGCGTTATGCGTTATGCGTTATGCGTTATGCGTTATGCGTTATGCGTTATGCGTTATGCGTTATGCGTTATGCGTTATGCGTTATGCGTTATGCGTTATGCGATATGCGTTATGCGTTATGCGTTATGCGTTATGCGTTATGCGTTATGCGTTATGCGTTATGCGTTATGCGTTATGCGTTATGCGTTATGCGTTATGCGTTATGCGTTATGCGTTATGCGTTATGCGTTATGCGTTATGCGTTATGCGTTATGCGTTATGCGTTATGCGTTATGCGTTATGCGTTATGCGTTATGCGTTATGCGTTATGCGTTATGCGTTATGCGTTATGCGTTATTCGTTATGCGTTATGCCTTATGCGTTATGCGTTATGCGATATGCGTTATGCGTTATGCGTTTTGCGTCATGACTTTTGCATTATGACTTTTGCATTATGCGTTATGCGATATGCGCTATATGTTATGGGTTATGGGCTATGCTTTATGCGTTATGCGTCATGCGTTATGCGTTATGCGATATGCGTTATGCGTTATGCGTTATGGGTTATGCGTTATGCGTTATGCGTTATGCGTTATGCGTTATGCGTTATGCGTTATGCGTTATGCGTGATGCGTTATGCGTTATGCGTTATGCGTTATGCGTTATGCGTCATGCGTAATGCGTTATGCGTTATGCGTTATGCGTTATGCGTTATGCGTTATGCGTTATGCGTTATGCGTTATGCGATATGCGTTATGCGTTATGCGTTTTGCGTCATGACTTTTGCATTATGACTTTTGCATTATGCGTTATGCGATATGCGCTATATGTTATGGGTTATGGGCTGTGCTTTATGCGTTATGCGTCATGCGTTATGCGTTATGCGTTATGCGTTTGCGTTATGCGTGATGCGTTATGCGTTATGCGTTATGCGTTATGCGTTATGCGTTATGCGTTATGCGTTATGCGTTATGCGTTATGCGTTATGCGTTATGCGTTATGCGTTATGCGTTATGCGTTATGCGATATGCGTTATGCGTTATGCGTTATGCGTTATACGTTATGCGTTATGCGTTATGCGTTATGCGTTATGCGTTATGCGTTATGCGTTATGCGTTATGCGTAATGCGTTATGCGTTATGCGTTTGCCTTATGCGTTATGCGTTATGCGTTATGCGTTTTGGGTCATGACTTTTGCATTATGACTTTTGCATTATGCGTTATGCGACATGCGCTATATGTTATGGGTTATGAGCTATGCTTTATGCGTTATGCGTCATGCGTTATGCGTTATGCGATATGCGTTATGCGTTATGCGTTATGGGTTATGCGTTATGCGTTATGCGTTATGCGTTATGCGTTATGCGTTATGCGTGATGCGTGATGCGTTATGCGTTATGCGTGATGCGTTATGCGTTATGCGTTATGCGTTATGCGTTATGCGTTATGCGTTATGCGTTATGCGTTATGCGTTATGCGTTATGCGTTATGCGTTATGCGTTATGCGTTATGCGTTATGCGTTATGCGTTATGCGTTATGCGTTATGCGTTATGCGTTATGCGTTATGCGTTATGCGTTATGCGTTATGCGTTATGCGTTATGCGTTATGCGTTATGCGTTATGCGTTATGCGTTATGCGTTATGCGTTATGCGTTATGCGTTATGCGTTATGCGTTATGCGTTATGCGTTATGCGTTATGCGTTATGCGTTATGCGTTATGCGTTATGCGTTATGCGTTATGCGTTATGCGTTATGCGTTATGCGTTATGCGTTATGCGTTATGCGTTATGCGTTATGCGTTATGCGTTATGCGTTATGCGTTATGCGTTATGCGTTATGCGTTATGCGTTATGCGTTATGCGTTATTCGTTATGCGTTATGCCTTATGCGTTATGCGTTATGCGATATGCGTTTTGCGTTATGCGTTTTGCGTCATGACTTTTGCATTATGACTTTTGCATTATGCGTTATGCGATATGCGCTATATGTTATGAGTTATGGGCTATGCTTTATGCGTTATGCGTCATGCGTTATGCGTTATGCGTTATGCGTTATGCGTTATGCGTGATGCGTTATGCGTTATGCGTTATGCGTTATGCGTTATGCGTTATGCGTTATGCGTTATGCGTTATGCGTTATGCGTTATGCGTTATGCGTTATGCGTTATGCGTTATGCGTTATGCGTTATGCGTTATGCGTTATGCGTTATGCGTTATGCGATATGCGTTATGCGTTATGCGTTATGCGTTATGCGTTATGCGTTATGCGTTATGCGTTATGCGTTATGCGTTATGCGTTATGCGTTATGCGTTATGCGTTATGCGTTATGCGTTATGCGTTATGCGTTATGCGTTATGCGTTATGCGTTATGCGTTATGCGTTATGCGTTATGCGTTATGCGTTATGCGTTATGCGTTATGCGTTATGCGTTATGCGTTATGCGTTATGCGTTATGCGTTATGCGTTATGCGTTATGCGTTATGCGTTATGCGTTATGCGTTATGCGTTATGCGTTATGCGTTATGCGTTATGCGTTATGCGTTATTCGTTATGCGTTATGCCTTATGCGTTATGCGTTATGCGATATGCGTTATGCGTTATGCGTTTTGCGTCATGACTTTTGCATTATGACTTTTGCATTATGCGTTATGCGATATGCGCTATATGTTATGAGTTATGGGCTATGCTTTATGCGTTATGCGTCATGCGTTATGCGTTATGCGTTATGCGTTATGCGTTATGCGTGATGCGTTATGCGTTATGCGTTATGCGTTATGCGATATGCGTTATGCGTTATGCGTTATGCGTTATGCGTTATGCGTTATGCGTTATGCGTTATGCGTTATGCGTTATGCGTTATGCGTTATGCGTTATGCGTTATGCGTTATGCGTTATGCGTTATGCGTTATGCGTTATGCGTTATGCGTTATGCGTTATGCGTTATGCGTTATGCGTTATGCGTTATGCGTTATGCGTTATGCGTTATGCGTTATGCGTTATGCGTTATGCGTTATGCGTTATGCGTTATGCGTTATGCGTTATGCGTTATGCGTTATGCGTTATGCGTTATGCGTTATGCGTTATGCGTTATGCGTTATGCGTTATGCGTTATGCGTTATGCGTTATGCGTTATGCGTTATGCGTTATGCGTTATGCGTTATGCGTTATGCGTTATGCGTTATGCGTTATGCGTTATGCGTTATGCGTTATGCGTTATGCGTTATGCGTTATGCGTTATGCGTTATGCGTTATGCGTTATGCGTTATGCGTTATGCGTTATGCGTTATGCGTTATGCGTTATGCGTTATGCGTTATGCGTTATGCGTTATGCGTTATGCGTTATGCGTTATGCGTTATGCGTTATGCGTTATGCGTTATGCGTTATGCGTTATTCGTTATGCGTTATGCCTTATGCGTTATGCGTTATGCGTTATGCGATATGCGTTATGCGTTATGCGTTTTGCGTCATGACTTTTGCATTATGACTTTTGCATTATGCGTTATGCGATATGCGCTATATGTTATGAGTTATGGGCTATGCTTTATGCGTTATGCGTCATGCGTTATGCGTTATGCGTTATGCGTTATGCGTTATGCGTGATGCGTTATGCGTTATGCGTTATGCGTTATGCGTTATGCGTTATGCGTTATGCGTTATGCGTTATGCGTTATGCGTTATGCGTTATGCGTTATGCGTTATGCGTTATGCGTTATGCGTTATGCGTTATGCGTTATGCGTTATGCGATATGCGTTATGCGTTATGCGTTATGCGTTATGCGTTATGCGTTATGCGTTATGCGTTATGCGTTATGCGTTATGCGTTATGCGTGATGCGTTATGCGTTATGCGTTATGCGTTATGCGTTATGCGTTATGCGTTATGCGTTATGCGTTATGCGTTATGCGTTATGCGTTATGCGTTATGCGTTATGCGTTATGCGTTATGCGTTATGCGTTATGCGTTATGCGTTATTCGTTATGCGTTATGCCTTATGCGTTATGCGTTATGCGATATGCGTTATGCGTTATGCGTTTTGCGTCATGACTTTTGCATTATGACTTTTGCATTATGCGTTATGCGATATGCGCTATATGTTATGAGTTATGGGCTATGCTTTATGCGTTATGCGTCATGCGTTATGCGTTATGCGTTATGCGTTATGCGTTATGCGTGATGCGTTATGCGTTATGCGTTATGCGTTATGCGTTTTGCGTCATGACTTTTGCATTATGACTTTTGCATTATGCGTTATGCGATATGCGCTATATGTTATGAGTTATGGGCTATGCTTTATGCGTTATGCGTCATGCGTTATGCGTTATGCGTTATGCGTTATGCGTTATGCGTGATGCGTTATGCGTTATGCGTTATGCGTTATGCGTTATGCGTTATGCGTTATGCGTTATGCGTTATGCGTTATGCGTTATGCGTTATGCGTTATGCGTTATGCGATATGCGTTATGCGTTATGCGTTATGCGTTATGCGTTATGCGTTATGCGTTATGCGTTATGCGTTATGCGTTATGCGTTATGCGTTATGCGTTATGCGTTATGCGTTATGCGTTATGCGTTATGCGTTATGCGTTATGCGTTATGCGTTATGCGTTATGCGTTATGCGTTATGCGTTATGCGTTATGCGTTATGCGTTATGCGTTATGCGTTATGCGTTATGCGTTATGCGTTATGCGTTATGCGTTATGCGTTATGCGTTATGCGTTATGCGTTATGCGTTATGCGTTATGCGTTATGCGTTATGCGTTATGCGTTATGCGTTATGCGTTATGCGTTATGCGTTATGCGTTATGCGTTATGCGTTATGCGTTATGCGTTATGCGTTATGCGTTATGCGTTATGCGTTATGCGTTATGCGTTATGCGTTATGCGTTATGCGTTATGCGTTATGCGTTATGCGTTATGCGTTATGCGTTATGCGTTATGCGTTATGCGTTATGCGTTATGCGTTATGCGTTATGCGTTATGCGTTATGCGTTATGCGTTATGCGTTATGCGTTATGCGTTATGCGTTATGCGTTATGCGTTATTCGTTATGCGTTATGCCTTATGCGTTATGCGTTATGCGTTATGCGATATGCGTTATGCGTTATGCGTTTTGCGTCATGACTTTTGCATTATGACTTTTGCATTATGCGTTATGCGATATGCGCTATATGTTATGAGTTATGGGCTATGCTTTATGCGTTATGCGTCATGCGTTATGCGTTATGCGTTATGCGTTATGCGTTATGCGTGATGCGTTATGCGTTATGCGTTATGCGTTATGCGTTATGCGTTATGCGTTATGCGTTATGCGTTATGCGTTATGCGTTATGCGTTATGCGTTATGCGTTATGCGTTATGCGTTATGCGTTATGCGTTATGCGTTATGCGTTATGCGATATGCGTTATGCGTTATGCGTTATGCGTTATGCGTTATGCGTTATGCGTTATGCGTTATGCGTTATGCGTTATGCGTTATGCGTGATGCGTTATGCGTTATGCGTTATGCGTTATGCGTTATGCGTTATGCGTTATGCGTTATGCGTTATGCGTTATGCGTTATGCGTTATGCGTTATGCGTTATGCGTTATGCGTTATGCGTTATGCGTTATGCGTTATTCGTTATGCGTTATGCCTTATGCGTTATGCGTTATGCGATATGCGTTATGCGTTATGCGTTTTGCGTCATGACTTTTGCATTATGACTTTTGCATTATGCGTTATGCGATATGCGCTATATGTTATGAGTTATGGGCTATGCTTTATGCGTTATGCGTCATGCGTTATGCGTTATGCGTTATGCGTTATGCGTTATGCGTGATGCGTTATGCGTTATGCGTTATGCGTTATGCGTTATGCGTTATGCGTTATGCGTTATGCGTTATGCGTTATGCGTTATGCGTTATGCGTTATGCGTTATGCGTTATGCGTTATGCGTTATGCGTTATGCGTTATGCGTTATGCGTTATGCGTTATGCGTTATGCGTTATGCGTTATTCGTTATGCGTTATGCCTTATGCGTTATGCGTTATGCGTTATGCGATATGCGTTATGCGTTATGCGTTTTGCGTCATGACTTTTGCATTATGACTTTTGCATTATGCGTTATGCGATATGCGCTATATGTTATGAGTTATGGGCTATGCTTTATGCGTTATGCGTCATGCGTTATGCGTTATGCGTTATGCGTTATGCGTTATGCGTGATGCGTTATGCGTTATGCGTTATGCGTTATGCGTTATGCGTTATGCGTTATGCGTTATGCGTTATGCGTTATGCGTTATGCGTTATGCGTTATGCGTTATGCGTTATGCGTTATGCGTTATGCGTTATGCGTTATGCGTTATGCGTTATGCGTGATGCGTTATGCGTTATGCGTTATGCGTTATGCGTTATGCGTTATGCGTTATGCGTTATGCGTTATGCGTTATGCGTTATGCGTTATGCGTTATGCGTTATGCGTTATGCGTTATGCGTTATGCGTTATGCGTTATGCGTTATTCGTTATGCGTTATGCCTTATGCGTTATGCGTTATGCGTTATGCGATATGCGTTATGCGTTATGCGTTTTGCGTCATGACTTTTGCATTATGACTTTTGCATTATGCGTTATGCGATATGCGCTATATGTTATGAGTTATGGGCTATGCTTTATGCGTTATGCGTCATGCGTTATGCGTTATGCGTTATGCGTTATGCGTTATGCGTGATGCGTTATGCGTTATGCGTTATGCGTTATGCGTTATGCGTTATGCGTTATGCGTTATGCGATATGCGTTATGCGTTATGCGTTATGCGTTATGCGTTATGCGTTATGCGTTATGCGTTATGCGTTATGCGTTATGCGTTATGCGTTATGCGTGATGCGTTATGCGTTATGCGTTATGCGTTATGCGTTATGCGTTATGCGTTATGCGTTATGCGTTATGCGTTATGCGTTATGCGTTATGCGTTATGCGTTATGCGTTATGCGTTATGCGTTATGCGTTATGCGTTATTCGTTATGCGTTATGCCTTATGCGTTATGCGTTATGCGATATGCGTTATGCGTTATGCGTTTTGCGTCATGACTTTTGCATTATGACTTTTGCATTATGCGTTATGCGATATGCGCTATATGTTATGAGTTATGGGCTATGCTTTATGCGTTATGCGTCATGCGTTATGCGTTATGCGTTATGCGTTATGCGTTATGCGTGATGCGTTATGCGTTATGCGTTATGCGTTATGCGTTATGCGTTATGCGTTATGCGTTATGCGTTATGCGTTATGCGTTATGCGTTATGCGTTATGCGTTATGCGTTATGCGTTATGCGTTATGCGATATGCGTTATGCGTTATGCGTTATGCGTTATGCGTTATGCGTTATGCGTTATGCGTTATGCGTTATGCGTTATGCGTTATGCGTTATGCGTTATGCGTTATGCGTTATGCGTTATGCGTTATGCGTTATGCGTTATGCGTTATGCGTTATGCGTTGTGCGTTATGCGTTATGCGTTATGCGTTATGCGTTATGCGTTATGCGTTATGCGTTATGCGTTATGCGTTAAGCGTTATGCGTTATGCGTTATGCGTTATGCGTTATGCGTTATGCGTTATGCGTTATGCGTTATGCGTTATGCGTTATGCGTTATGCGTTATGCGTTATGCGTTTTGCGTTATGCGTTATGCGTTATGCGTTATGCGTTATGCGTTATGCGTTATGCGTTATGCGTTATGCGTTATGCGTTATGCGTTATGCGTTCTGCGTTATGCGTTATGCGTTATGCGTTATGCGTTATGCGTTATGCGTTATGCGTTATGCGTTATGCGTTATGCGTTATGCGTTATGCGTTATGCGTTATGCGTTATGCGTTATGCGTTATGCGTTATGCGTTATGCGTTATGCGTTATGCGTTATGCGTTATGCGTTATGCGTTATTCGTTATGCGTTATGCCTTATGCGTAATGCGTTATGGGTTATGCGTTATGCGTTATGCGTTATGCGTTATGCGTTATGCGTTATGCGTTATGCGTTATGCGTTATGCGTTATGCGTTTTGCGTTATGCGTTATGCGTTATGCGTTATGCGTTATGCGTTATGCGTTATGCGTTATGCGTTATGCGTTATGCGTTATGCGTTATGCGTTATGCGTTATGCGTTATGCGTTATGCGTTATGCGTTATGCGTTATGCGTTATGCGTTATGCGTTATGCGTTATGCGTTATGCGTTATGCGTTATGCGTTATGCGTTATGCGTTATGCGTTATGCGTTATGCGTTATGCGTTATGCGTTATGCGTTATGCGTTATGCGTTATGCGTTATGCGTTTTGCGTTATGACTTTTGCATTATGACTTTTGCATTATGCGTTATGCGTTATGCGTTATGCCTTATTCGTTATGCGTTATGCGTTACGGGTTATGCGTTATGCGTTATGCGTTATGCGTTATGCGTTATGCGTTATGCGTTATGCGTTATGCGTTATTCGTTATGCGTTATGCGTTACGGGTTATGCGTTATGCGTTATGCGTTATGCGTTATTCGTTATGCGTTATGCCTTATGCGTTATGCGTTATGGGTTATGCGTTATGCGTTATGCGTTATGCGTTATGCGTTATGCGTTATGCGTTATGCGTTATACGTTATGCGTTATGCGTTATGCGTTATGCGTTATGCGTTATGCGTTATGCGTTATGCGTTATGCGTTATGCGTTATGCGTTATGCGTTATGCGTTATGCGTTATGCGTTATGCGTTATGCGTTATGCGTTATGCGTTATGCGTTATACGTTATGCGTTATGCGTTATGCGTTATGCGTTATGCGTTATGCGTTATGCGTTATGCGTTATGCGTTATGCGTTATGCGTTATGCGTTATGCGTTATGCGTTATTCGTTATGCTTTATGCGTTACGGGTTAAGCGTTATGCGTTATGCGTTATGCGTTATGCGTTATGCGTTATGCGTTATGCGTTATGCGTTATGCGTTATGCGTTATGCGTTATGCGTTATGCGTTATGCGTTATGCGTTATGCGTTATGCTTTATGCGTTATGCGTTATGCGTTATGCGTTATGCGTTATGCGTTATGCGTTATGCGTTATGCGTTATGCGTTATGCGTTATGCGTTATGCGTTATGCGTTATGCGTTATGCGTTATGCGTTATGCGTTATGCGTTATGCGTTATGCGTTATGCGTTATGCGTTATGCGTTATGCGTTATTCGTTATGCGTTATGCCTTATGCGTTATGCGTTATGCGATATGCGTTATGCGTTATGCGTTTTGCGTCATGACTTTTGCATTATGACTTTTGCATTATGCGTTATGCGATATGCGCTATATGTTATGAGTTATGGGCTATGCTTTATGCGTTATGCGTCATGCGTTATGCGTTATGCGTTATGCGTTATGCGTTATGCGTGATGCGTTATGCGTTATGCGTTATGCGTTATGCGTTATGCGTTATGCGTTATGCGTTATGCGTTATGCGTTATGCGTTATGCGTTATGCGTTATGCGTTATGCGATATGCGTTATGCGTTATGCGTTATGCGTTATGCGTTATGCGTTATGCGTTATGCGTTATGCGTTATGCGTTATGCGTTATGCGTTATGCGTTATGCGTTATGCGTTATGCGTTATGCGTTATGCGTTATGCGTTATGCGTTATGCGTTATGCGTTATGCGTTATGCGTTATGCGTTATGCGTTATGCGTTATGCGTTATGCGTTATGCGTTATGCGTTATGCGTTATGCGTTATGCGTTATGCGTTATGCGTTATGCGTTATGCGTTATGCGTTATGCGTTATGCGTTATGCGTTATGCGTTATGCGTTATGCGTTATGCGTTATGCGTTATGCGTTATGCGTTATGCGTTATGCGTTATGCGTTATGCGTTATGCGTTATGCGTTATGCGTTATGCGTTATGCGTTATGCGTTATGCGTTATGCGTTATGCGTTATGCGTTATGCGTTATGCGTTATGCGTTATGCGTTATGCGTTATGCGTTATGCGTTATGCGTTATGCGTTATGCGTTATGCGTTATGCGTTATGCGTTATGCGTTATGCGTTATGCGTTATGCGTTATGCGTTATGCGTTATGCGTTATTCGTTATGCGTTATGCCTTATGCGTTATGCGTTATGCGTTATGCGATATGCGTTATGCGTTATGCGTTTTGCGTCATGACTTTTGCATTATGACTTTTGCATTATGCGTTATGCGATATGCGCTATATGTTATGAGTTATGGGCTATGCTTTATGCGTTATGCGTCATGCGTTATGCGTTATGCGTTATGCGTTATGCGTTATGCGTGATGCGTTATGCGTTATGCGTTATGCGTTATGCGTTATGCGTTATGCGTTATGCGTTATGCGTTATGCGTTATGCGTTATGCGTTATGCGTTATGCGTTATGCGTTATGCGTTATGCGTTATGCGTTATGCGTTATGCGTTATGCGATATGCGTTATGCGTTATGCGTTATGCGTTATGCGTTATGCGTTATGCGTTATGCGTTATGCGTTATGCGTTATGCGTTATGCGTGATGCGTTATGCGTTATGCGTTATGCGTTATGCGTTATGCGTTATGCGTTATGCGTTATGCGTTATGCGTTATGCGTTATGCGTTATGCGTTATGCGTTATGCGTTATGCGTTATGCGTTATGCGTTATTCGTTATGCGTTATGCCTTATGCGTTATGCGTTATGCGATATGCGTTATGCGTTATGCGTTTTGCGTCATGACTTTTGCATTATGACTTTTGCATTATGCGTTATGCGATATGCGCTATATGTTATGAGTTATGGGCTATGCTTTATGCGTTATGCGTCATGCGTTATGCGTTATGCGTTATGCGTTATGCGTTATGCGTGATGCGTTATGCGTTATGCGTTATGCGTTATGCGTTATGCGTTATGCGTTATGCGTTATGCGTTATGCGTTATGCGTTATGCGTTATGCGTTATGCGTTATGCGTTATGCGTTATGCGTTATGCGTTATGCGTTATGCGATATGCGTTATGCGTTATGCGTTATGCGTTATGCGTTATGCGTTATGCGTTATGCGTTATGCGTTATGCGTTATGCGTTATGCGTTATGCGTTATGCGTTATGCGTTATGCGTGTTGCGTTATGCGTTGTGCGTTATGCGTTATGCGTTATGCGTTATGCGTTATGCGTTATGCGTTATGCGTTATGCGTTATGCGTTATGCGTTATGCGTTATGCGTTATGCGTTATGCGTTATGCGTTATGCGTTATGCGTTATGCGTTATGCGTTATGCGTTATGCGTTATGCGTTATGCGTTATGCGTTATGCGTTATGCGTTATGCGTTATGCGTTATGCGTTATGCGTTATGCGTTATGCGTTATGCGTTATGCGTTATGCGTTCTGCGTTATGCGTTATGCGTTATGCGTTATGCGTTATGCGTTATGCGTTATGCGTTATGCGTTATGCGTTATGCGTTATGCGTTATGCGTTATGCGTTATGCGTTATGCGTTATGCGTTATGCGTTATGCGTTATGCGTTATTCGTTATGCGTTATGCCTTATGCGTAATGCGTTATGGGTTATGCGTTATGCGTTATGCGTTATGCGTTATGCGTTATGCGTTATGCGTTATGCGTTATGCGTTATGCGTTATGCGTTTTGCGTTATGCGTTATGCGTTATGCGTTATGCGTTATGCGTTATGCGTTATGCGTTATGCGTTATGCGTTATGCGTTATGCGTTATGCGTTATGCGTTATGCGTTATGCGTTATGCGTTATGCGTTATGCGTTATGCGTTATGCGTTATGCGTTATGCGTTATGCGTTATGCGTTATGCGTTATGCGTTATGCGTTATGCGTTATGCGTTATGCGTTATGCGTTATGCGTTATGCGTTATGCGTTATGCGTTATGCGTTATGCGTTATGCGTTATGCGTTATGCGTTATGCGTTATGCGTTATGCGTTATGCGTTATGCGTTATGCGTTATGCGTTATGCGTTTTGCGTTATGACTTTTGCATTATGACTTTTGCATTATGCGTTATGCGTTATGCGTTATGCCTTATTCGTTATGCGTTATGCGTTACGGGTTATGCGTTATGCGTTATGCGTTATGCGTTATGCGTTATGCGTAATGCGTTATGCGTTATGCGTTATGCGTTATTCGTTATGCGTTATGCGTTACGGGTTATGCGTTATGCGTTATGCGTTATGCGTTATTCGTTATGCGTTATGCCTTATGCGTTATGCGTTATGGGTTATGCGTTATGCGTTATGCGTTATGCGTTATGCGTTATGCGTTATGCGTTATGCGTTATACGTTATGCGTTATGCGTTATGCGTTATGCGTTATGCGTTATGCGTTATGCGTTATGCGTTATGCGTTATGCGTTATGCGTTATGCGTTATGCGTTATGCGTTATGCGTTATGCGTTATGCGTTATGCGTTATGCGTTATGCGTTATGCGTTATGCGTTATGCGTTATGCGTTATGCGTTATGCGTTATGCGTTATGCGTTATGCGTTATGCGTTATGCGTTATGCGTTATGCGTTATGCGTTATGCGTTATGCGTTATGCGTTATGCGTTATTCGTTATTGTAACGTCGTACCGACGTCTTGCGTCGGCCTCCTTCATACGAGCAAATTCTCGCCGTATATACATATATATACATATCCCCGTGAGCGTGAACATAGGGAATCGGAAAAGACGCAATAGCCACCGGTACAAGCGGACGCCAGCATGGCAACCGCGAGTACAGGTGTACGTACATCTAAACCGTCGCCTCGTTCAAACAGCGAAAAGTATACATCGACGACAACATATTCGTCCGTACCTCGTACGATTTAGACAAAGGACTTCACGGTTCACCGAATCCCTATGGTCCGCGCTCTTATTATAAATAAGACGAAATCGCGCGAATCGCCCTCTTCTAGTTCAAATTCTCTTCTAGTTCAGACCCGCTTCCAGTTCAGACTCTCTTCTAGTTCACTCTCTTCCAGTTTCGGAATTCTACGAATTCAGTTCTCTCGCGTCTTCAATCGAATTCAGTTCGACTCAGTCTTTTCTCGCGTTTTCGGACTCTATTTCAGATCGTTCACGATATTCAGGTCGTATTGCTCCTTACCATTTACACTATTTCTTTATATATCATTTGGTTCTAAATTGTTATTCGAGTCTGCTCGTAGATTATTATTACGTATTTACAGATATTATTCTGGTTTATTGGTCGTACGAGGTTACTCGTAAACCGTCACCGTTATTTTGTTGTACGAGCTTACTCGCATTATCATTTCACATTTATAATTACTATTCTCGTGCTATCTTGTTTATGCGATTTGCTCGCTTTATTATTCACATTTCAATTGTTAATTTTGTGTTATTTGGCTTATACGAGCTTGCTCGCATTACTATTCATATTGCAATTGCTATTTTTGTTAATTTGGCGCTATTTTTGTTTGAACGAGCTTGCTCGCATTACTATTCGTATTGCAATTGCTATTTTTGTTAATTTGGCGCTATTTTTGTTTGAACGAGCTTGCTCGCATTACTATACGTATTGATAACTATTATCTAGTGCTATTTTGTTGTACGAGCTTGCTCGCATTATAATTAAGGCTGATAATTCTTATTTTTGTGCCATTTTGCTTTGTATGAGCTCGCTCGTAACCTGCTTGTTACTATTCTGTGCTATATATCTCGTTCGAGCTCGCTAGCGAGCCGACATTGTATTTGGTTCACGAGTTCTGCTCGCAAGTCTTATTCTTGTACATATTCTGATTCATTATATTCTGTCTGTTTAAACCATCTATTTCGCAGCTTATTCAGCAATACCTCGCCCTCGCTATCTCCCATGCCCCGTCGCGCCGGTAGGAGCTACCAAATCGGTAAATTAGTGCGACAGCTACGCGCCGAAGGGAAAGCTACCGTTTACAATCCGTACTTGGGAATCGCTAAACAGCCCAGGATCATCCGCGACGTCCCCCTTGCTCGTCGAGTAAAAATAGTGGACCGTCGAGAGATCGCGATACCTCCGCGACGCGAAGAAGGAACCGCTGACCGCGCTGAAACGCCTCCGCGCCGCGAAGAAACGACCGTCGGACGGCCTGATTCCGCGCCTCCTCCCCCGTGGAGGTTGATACCGATCCGATTCCTCCCGAGTCTCCCTCCACTGGAGGAAATCAGTATCGAGGACCCGCGTTACGAACGTTACGTCGTCCGCAGAATACTCACCCTAAGGTGGTATTACTAAAGTTCGTCGATCAGTGACCGAGTGGAGTGATCGCGAGTGTGTGCGTGTGTGTGTGCGCGTCTCCGGGTTGTTCAATCCCGATCGGTCCGTCGATCGATTCCTCACATCCCTCACATTCCTCACATTCGTTCCTATAACCCCTAAAATTGGTGTATCAATCGTGTACGTCTGAGCCCAGAGGGTGCTCGGTACCGAGAGAACACTAATTTCCCTTCGGTCGAGAATCCTGTCACGAATCGAACAACCCACGCGCTCGGACGAGTCACACACAACACGCCCACATAGTGACACTCTGATCGCAGGGAGCTGTCACCGCCATCGCGCAGTTCGTCGCTCCGTCGCGACATCCCCGCCGGACGACGTCCATTCATTTCCCTCTTCGCCCCCTTTCAACAACGACGAACGCCGGTATCGGGTCCCTGATCAGACGTGGACGTTACGCGCCACGTGGATCTAAGATCGTCTTAAATAAATTGGTCGGTTACGTCCCCGCCCCGTCTGGGCGTCGTTTCGTCGGATCATATCCGACCCGGGACGTAACAGGAGTTATTTTTGGCGCAGTCGGTAGGACGACACGACGATCGCCGAATAAAGCCGGTTGTTCGTTGCTGAAAATCTAATCGAAATTCCTTTCTTTCCCGCTCTTTGGCGGCCTTGTATCGCCTAACCCTCTCTCTTCACGATGGATTCCGCTGCATCAAAATTGAATTCTAACGTGCCCTCACCTCTCTCCGAGGAGGACCTATTCGCGTTCCAATTGGAACTCGCCAAGAAGGAAGCCGCCCTCCAGGAGCGCGCCGCCGCCCTTGAAACCGCGGCGAGCCTACGCGAGTCAGAACAACGCGCGCGTGAAAATGAACTCCTAGCAATGCGTCGCGACCTTCATGAGATGCGTTTGAACCACCTTGACTCGAACGCTGCACGCTTCCGACCCACGCCCGCGTACCGCGAACCCTGGCGTACCGCGGATCCTTCATATTCTGTAAACGCGTCTCGACCCCTCCCGCCTCCGCGCCGATACGAACCCCCGCAGAACAGACAGCGAGCCGAAATCTCTCTCACAAATCAACCAGTCGTGCGCGATAACGTCTCTATTCCGTTCTCAAATCCGCGCGAGCACACGGTTGAGGCCCGTACCGTAGCGTGCGTCACCGTCGATGTAAATGGTCCAAGTGCCGGACACATTTCTCGCCTAGATATTAAGCCGAACGTAGTTTTAGGTGACTGCCGAGTCACAAACAATCGCGGAAAGGCCAGCCCACGGTGCAGCGTTGCACTGACCGAAGCGGCGACCTCCTCCCTACCGGTACTGAAGGTAGAAGAGATTGAAGCCCACCCTTTCTATTCCCACCCCAAACCCATTTCTGATTCCGGATCAGTTTCGGAACAGTTTACTAATTTCACATCTCGCACGAGCCGGTCGTGCGAGTCGATCGACATCGATCACCTCGCGCCAACTCAAAAATCCGAATCCGCTTCGGATTATTCTATTTCTATTTCAAACTCAAAATCCGAATACGCTTCGGATCATTCTAATTCTAATTCAAATTCAAAATCCGAATCCGCTTCGGATTACTCTAATCCTAATTCAAACTCAATATCCGAATCGGTTTCGGATCATTCTATTTCAAACTCAAATCCAAAGTCCGAATCGGCTTCGGATAATTCTATTTCTAATTCAAACCCACAGTCCGAAACTGTTTCGGACCATCTCGCTACATCTCGTACGACTCGACCGTACGAGTCGATCAAAAATGATCACCTCGCGCCAATTCCAGACCTCGAAGCAAAGAGAGTTCATTTCTCCCCACAAGATGCTACTCCGAGTATGACAGAACTCTGCGAAACAATCCCACTGACTCATCTCAATCCAGATAAGATTGAAAACGCAAAATCTATATTACGAGACAACCACGATCTCTCCTATCTCCAGAAAGATCGACGTGGAAGCGCCCACGCATGCGAACGCGAAATCATCGCCACTAGCGATACCGTTTCTCGTGTTCACCAATACCAAGCCCCGCCAACCCACGAGGAAATCATAAACGACAAAATCACAGAAATACCAAATGCTGCTTCGACACAAATTCCAGACTATGCGCATAGAATTTCCTCTTGGATTGCGCGGAGGAAGTCAAAGAAGCGTCGCGACAAATTAAACAGGCTATCCAAGGAAAATGTACAGCCTGGAAATATAAACGATCGACATTCGCGCGTCCCAGTAGTTCGCAACAGACGCCGAGGATACCTGTTGTCAACTACCAACGGAACCTGCTTCAGTCTACGCTCCGTGGGAACACCGTACATCACGCCGCCCGCCCAAATCACCCAAACCCAACCAAGCTCAACGATCTCCCGTAGCCTCATACTGCCCGGCAAGATCCGAAACGATGGCCGTAGCATTGGAACCTCACACGGTGACTCCTCCAATTCACCTGCAATCCGGACAAGCCTGTCCCTTCCAAAAAGGAAACTGCCTCGACACGCAGGATGGCCCTACGTTTTGAGACACAACACGCCAAATCTCTGCAGAGCATATCATGGCTGTGCTATTTCAGCCGAGAAGGCAGCCCAGTACACGAGCCGATTCGACGAGTTCCCTGGTTACAAGGGGACCATATTCTCCGATTCCAATGGAACGAAGATGTGCAGGGCGTGCAGCCTCCACCTTCGTGGAACCCTGTAAACTACAAAAATGCCCATACCGGCTGGCAATAGCCATGACCAAGGTCGTATTCTGGGACAGCCAGCACCTACTCCTGAAGAGAAAAAGCCGTCAGGTTCAGCTCTCCCTTTGACTGGCACCAGTGCTACCGGGGAACTGTCTACTCCGACACCAAAGGCCGGGACGTCTGCCAGCGTTGCAGCCCACACATACAAGGGACCGGAGAGGCGTTCCACATCCACTCCATTCAGTGGATCAGGTGGATGAGAAACACTTGCGCGAATTGCAAGGGCCCGCTGTTTCGTACGCAACCCCCGTTGGACTGCGGCGAATGCGGGGAACGGCTGAGCATCGTTGTGGCCGAAACGATCTTCAGGAACAGTCCACATGTTGAGGAGCTCCGGCAATATCTGCTACCACCGAGAGCCAACAGTCCAGCGCCCTAATGCCACTTCGTCGTCTGGTAGGGCATCGCGCCCGAAGAGCCCCCCCCGAAAGTCGCCATCCCGGGGAGGAAGGTGTGACGTCGTCCGACGTTGGATTTGGAGTTTCCCCAGCTGACCCCACCCCCCCCATACTCGACAATCGCCAGCAGCATCCGCGTTTCGCCACATTCCCGCCGGAAAAATTCGCGCCCCCAAGGGGTAAGGTGTAACGTCGTACCGACGTCTTGCGTCGGCCTCCTTCATACGAGCAATTCCTCGCCGTATATACATATATATACATATCCCCGTGAGCGTGAACATAGGGAATCGGAAAAGACGCAATAGCCACCGGTACAAGCGACGCCAGCATGGCAACCGCGAGTACAGGTGTACGTACATCTAAACCGTCGCCTCGTTCAAACAGCGAAAAGTATACATCGACGACAACATATTCGTCCGTACCTCGTACGATTTAGACAAAGGACTTCACGGTTCACCGAATCCCTATGGTCCGCGCTCTTATTATAAATAAGACGAAATCGCGCGAATCGCCCTCTTCTAGTTCAAATTCTCTTCTAGTTCAGACCCGCTTCCAGTTCAGACTCTCTTCTAGTTCACTCTCTTCCAGTTTCGGAATTCTACGAATTCAGTTCTCTCGCGTCTTCAATCGAATTCAGTTCGACTCAGTCTTTTCTCGCGTTTTCGGACTCTATTTCAGATCGTTCACGATATTCAGGTCGTATTGCTCCTTACCATTTACACTATTTCTTTATATATCATTTGTTCTAAATTGTTATTCGAGTCTGCTCGTAGATTATTATTACGTATTTACAGATATTATTCTGGTTTATTGGTCGTACGAGGTTACTCGTAAACCGTCACCGTTATTTTGTTGTACGAGCTTACTCGCATTATCATTTCACATTTATAATTACTATTCTCGTGCTATCTTGTTTATGCGATTTGCTCGCTTTATTATTCACATTTCAATTGTTAATTTTGTGTTATTTGGCTTATACGAGCTTGCTCGCATTACTATTCATATTGCAATTGCTATTTTTGTTAATTTGGCGCTATTTTTGTTTGAACGAGCTTGCTCGCATTACTATTCGTATTGCAATTGCTATTTTTGTTAATTTGGCGCTATTTTTGTTTGAACGAGCTTGCTCGCATTACTATACGTATTGATAACTATTATCTAGTGCTATTTTGTTGTACGAGCTTGCTCGCATTATAATTAAGGCTGATAATTCTTATTTTTGTGCCATTTTGCTTTGTATGAGCTCGCTCGTAACCTGCTTGTTACTATTCTGTGCTATATATCTCGTTCGAGCTCGCTAGCGAGCCGACATTGTATTTGGTTCACGAGTTCTGCTCGCAAGTCTTATTCTTGTACATATTCTGATTCATTATATTCTGTCTGTTTAAACCATCTATTTCGCAGCTTATTCAGCAATACCTCGCCCTCGCTATCTCCCATGCCCCGTCGCGCCGGTAGGAGCTACCAAATCGGTAAATTAGTGCGACAGCTACGCGCCGAAGGGAAAGCTACCGTTTACAATCCGTACTTGGGAATCGCTAAACAGCCCAGGATCATCCGCGACGTCCCCCTTGCTCGTCGAGTAAAAATAGTGGACCGTCGAGAGATCGCGATACCTCCGCGACGCGAAGAAGGAACCGCTGACCGCGCTGAAACGCCTCCGCGCCGCGAAGAAACGACCGTCGGACGGCCTGATTCCGCGCCTCCTCCCCCGTGGAGGTTGATACCGATCCGATTCCTCCCGAGTCTCCCTCCACTGGAGGAAATCAGTATCGAGGACCCGCGTTACGAACGTTACGTCGTCCGCAGAATACTCACCCTAAGGTGGTATTACTAAAGTTCGTCGATCAGTGACCGAGTGGAGTGATCGCGAGTGTGTGCGTGTGTGTGTGCGCGTCTCCGGGTTGTTCAATCCCGATCGGTCCGTCGATCGATTCCTCACATCCCTCACATTCCTCACATTCGTTCCTATAACCCCTAAAATTGGTGTATCAATCGTGTACGTCTGAGCCCAGAGGGTGCTCGGTACCGAGAGAACACTAATTTCCCTTCGGTCGAGAATCCTGTCACGAATCGAACAACCCACGCGCTCGGACGAGTCACACACAACACGCCCACATAGTGACACTCTGATCGCAGGGAGCTGTCACCGCCATCGCGCAGTTCGTCGCTCCGTCGCGACATCCCCGCCGGACGACGTCCATTCATTTCCCTCTTCGCCCCCTTTCAACAACGACGAACGCCGGTATCGGGTCCCTGATCAGACGTGGACGTTACGCGCCACGTGGATCTAAGATCGTCTTAAATAAATTGGTCGGTTACGTCCCCGCCCCGTCTGGGCGTCGTTTCGTCGGATCATATCCGACCCGGGACGTAACATTATGCTTTATGCGTTACGGGTTATGCGTTATGCGTTATGCGTTATGCGTTATGCGTTATGCGTTATGCGTTATGCGTTATGCGTTATGCGTTATGCGTTATGCGTTATGCGTTATGCGTTATGCGTTATGCTTTATGCGTTATGCGTTATGCGTTATGCGTTATGCGTTATGCGTTATGCGTTATGCGTTATGCGTTATGCGTTATGCGTTATGCGTTATGCGTTATGCGTTATGCGTTTTGCGTCATGACTTTTGCATTATGACTTTTGCATTAAGCGTTATGCGATATGCGCTATATGTTATGGGTTATGGGCTATGCTTTATGCGTTATGCGTCATGCGTTATGCGTTATGCGTCATGCGTTATGCGTTATGCGTTACGGGTTATGCGTTATGCGTTATGCGTTATGCGTTATGCGTTATGCGTTATGCGTTATGCGTTATGCGTTATGCGTTATGCGTTATGCGTTATGCGTTATGCGTTATGCGTTATGCGTTATGCGTTATGCGTTATGCGTTATGCGTTATGCGTTATGCGTTATGCGTTATGCGTTATGCGTTATGCGTTATGCGTTATGCGTTATGCGTTATGCGTTATGCGTTATGCGTTATGCGTTATGCGTTATGCGTTATGCGTTATGCGTTATGCGTTATGCGTTATGCGTTATGCGTTATGCGTTATGCGTTATGCGTTATGCGTTATGCGTTATGCGTTATGCGTTATGCGTTATGCGTTATGCGTTATGCGTTATGCGTTATGCGTTATGCGTTATGCGTTATGCGTTATGCGTTATGCGTTATGCGTTATGCGTTATGCGTTATGCGTTATGCGTTATGCGTTATGCGTTATGCGTTATGCGTTATGCGTTATGCGTTATGCGTTATGCGTTATGCGTTATGCGTTATGCGTTATGCGTTATGCGTTATGCGTTATGCGTTATGCGTTATGCGTTATGCGTTATGCGTTATTCGTTATGCGTTATGCCTTATGCGTTATGCGTTATGCGTTATGCGATATGCGTTATGCGTTATGCGTTTTGCGTCATGACTTTTGCATTATGACTTTTGCATTATGCGTTATGCGATATGCGCTATATGTTATGAGTTATGGGCTATGCTTTATGCGTTATGCGTCATGCGTTATGCGTTATGCGTTATGCGTTATGCGTTATGCGTGATGCGTTATGCGTTATGCGTTATGCGTTATGCGTTATGCGTTATGCGTTATGCGTTATGCGTTATGCGTTATGCGTTATGCGTTATGCGTTATGCGTTATGCGTTATGCGTTATGCGTTATGCGTTATGCGTTATGCGTTATGCGATATGCGTTATGCGTTATGCGTTATGCGTTATGCGTTATGCGTTATGCGTTATGCGTTATGCGTTATGCGTTATGCGTTATGCGTTATGCGTTATGCGTGATGCGTTATGCGTTATGCGTTATGCGTTATGCGTTATGCGTTATGCGTTATGCGTTATGCGTTATGCGTTATGCGTTATGCGTTATGCGTTATGCGTTATGCGTTATTCGTTATGCGTTATGCCTTATGCGTTATGCGTTATGCGATATGCGTTATGCGTTATGCGTTTTGCGTCATGACTTTTGCATTATGACTTTTGCATTATGCGTTATGCGATATGCGCTATATGTTATGAGTTATGGGCTATGCTTTATGCGTTATGCGTCATGCGTTATGCGTTATGCGTTATGCGTTATGCGTTATGCGTGATGCGTTATGCGTTATGCGTTATGCGTTATGCGTTATGCGTTATGCGTTATGCGTTATGCGTTATGCGTTATGCGTTATGCGTTATGCGTTATGCGTTATGCGTTATGCGTTATGCGTTATGCGTTATGCGTTATGCGTTATGCGATATGCGTTATGCGTTATGCGTTATGCGTTATGCGTTATGCGTTATGCGTTATGCGTTATGCGTTATGCGTTATGCGTTATGCGTTATGCGTTATGCGTTATGCGTTATGCGTTATGCGTTATGCGTTATGCGTTGTGCGTTATGCGTTATGCGTTATGCGTTATGCGTTATGCGTTATGCGTTATGCGTTATGCGTTATGCGTTATGCGTTATGCGTTATGCGTTATGCGTTATGCGTTATGCGTTATGCGTTATGCGTTATGCGTTATGCGTTATGCGTTATGCGTTATGCGTTATGCGTTATGCGTTATGCGTTATGCGTTTTGCGTTATGCGTTATGCGTTATGCGTTATGCGTTATGCGTTATGCGTTATGCGTTATGCGTTATGCGTTATGCGTTATGCGTTATGCGTTATGCGTTCTGCGTTATGCGTTATGCGTTATGCGTTATGCGTTATGCGTTATGCGTTATGCGTTATGCGTTATGCGTTATGCGTTATGCGTTATGCGTTATGCGTTATGCGTTATGCGTTATGCGTTATGCGTTATGCGTTATGCGTTATGCGTTATGCGTTATTCGTTATGCGTTATGCCTTATGCGTAATGCGTTATGGGTTATGCGTTATGCGTTATGCGTTATGCGTTATGCGTTATGCGTTATGCGTTATGCGTTATGCGTTATGCGTTATGCGTTATGCGTTATGCGTTTTGCGTTATGCGTTATGCGTTATGCGTTATGCGTTATGCGTTATGCGTTATGCGTTATGCGTTATGCGTTATGCGTTATGCGTTATGCGTTATGCGTTATGCGTTATGCGTTATGCGTTATGCGTTATGCGTTATGCGTTATGCGTTATGCGTTATGCGTTATGCGTTATGCGTTATGCGTTATGCGTTATGCGTTATGCGTTATGCGTTATGCGTTATGCGTTATGCGTTATGCGTTATGCGTTATGCGTTATGCGTTATGCGTTATGCGTTATGCGTTATGCGTTATGCGTTATGCGTTTTGCGTTATGACTTTTGCATTATGACTTTTGCATTATGCGTTATGCGTTATGCGTTATGCCTTATTCGTTATGCGTTATGCGTTACGGGTTATGCGTTATGCGTTATGCGTTATGCGTTATGCGTTATGCGTAATGCGTTATGCGTTATGCGTTTATGCGTTATTCGTTATGCGTTATGCGTTACGGGTTATGCGTTATGCGTTATGCGTTATGCGTTATTCGTTATGCGTTATGCCTTATGCGTTATGCGTTATGGGTTATGCGTTATGCGTTATGCGTTATGCGTTATGCGTTATGCGTTATGCGTTATACGTTATGCGTTATGCGTTATGCGTTATGCGTTATGCGTTATGCGTTATGCGTTATGCGTTATGCGTTATGCGTTATGCGTTATGCGTTATGCGTTATGCGTTATGCGTTATGCGTTATGCGTTATGCGTTATGCGTTATGCGTTATGCGTTATGCGTTATGCGTTATGCGTTATGCGTTATGCGTTATGCGTTATGCGTTATGCGTTATGCGTTATGCGTTATGCGTTATGCGTTATGCGTTATGCGTTATGCGTTATGCGTTATGCGTTATGCGTTATGCGTTATGCGTTATGCGTTATTCGTTATTGTAACGTCGTACCGACGTCTTGCGTCGGCCTCCTTCATACGAGCAAATTCTCGCCGTATATACATATATATACATATCCCCGTGAGCGTGAACATAGGGAATCGGAAAAGACGCAATAGCCACCGGTACAAGCGGACGCCAGCATGGCAACCGCGAGTACAGGTGTACGTACATCTAAACCGTCGCCTCGTTCAAACAGCGAAAAGTATACATCGACGACAACATATTCGTCCGTACCTCGTACGATTTAGACAAAGGACTTCACGGTTCACCGAATCCCTATGGTCCGCGCTCTTATTATAAATAAGACGAAATCGCGCGAATCGCCCTCTTCTAGTTCAAATTCTCTTCTAGTTCAGACCCGCTTCCAGTTCAGACTCTCTTCTAGTTCACTCTCTTCCAGTTTCGGAATTCTACGAATTCAGTTCTCTCGCGTCTTCAATCGAATTCAGTTCGACTCAGTCTTTTCTCGCGTTTTCGGACTCTATTTCAGATCGTTCACGATATTCAGGTCGTATTGCTCCTTACCATTTACACTATTTCTTTATATATCATTTGGTTCTAAATTGTTATTCGAGTCTGCTCGTAGATTATTATTACGTATTTACAGATATTATTCTGGTTTATTGGTCGTACGAGGTTACTCGTAAACCGTCACCGTTATTTTGTTGTACGAGCTTACTCGCATTATCATTTCACATTTATAATTACTATTCTCGTGCTATCTTGTTTATGCGATTTGCTCGCTTTATTATTCACATTTCAATTGTTAATTTTGTGTTATTTGGCTTATACGAGCTTGCTCGCATTACTATTCATATTGCAATTGCTATTTTTGTTAATTTGGCGCTATTTTTGTTTGAACGAGCTTGCTCGCATTACTATTCGTATTGCAATTGCTATTTTTGTTAATTTGGCGCTATTTTTGTTTGAACGAGCTTGCTCGCATTACTATACGTATTGATAACTATTATCTAGTGCTATTTTGTTGTACGAGCTTGCTCGCATTATAATTAAGGCTGATAATTCTTATTTTTGTGCCATTTTGCTTTGTATGAGCTCGCTCGTAACCTGCTTGTTACTATTCTGTGCTATATATCTCGTTCGAGCTCGCTAGCGAGCCGACATTGTATTTGGTTCACGAGTTCTGCTCGCAAGTCTTATTCTTGTACATATTCTGATTCATTATATTCTGTCTGTTTAAACCATCTATTTCGCAGCTTATTCAGCAATACCTCGCCCTCGCTATCTCCCATGCCCCGTCGCGCCGGTAGGAGCTACCAAATCGGTAAATTAGTGCGACAGCTACGCGCCGAAGGGAAAGCTACCGTTTACAATCCGTACTTGGGAATCGCTAAACAGCCCAGGATCATCCGCGACGTCCCCCTTGCTCGTCGAGTAAAAATAGTGGACCGTCGAGAGATCGCGATACCTCCGCGACGCGAAGAAGGAACCGCTGACCGCGCTGAAACGCCTCCGCGCCGCGAAGAAACGACCGTCGGACGGCCTGATTCCGCGCCTCCTCCCCCGTGGAGGTTGATACCGATCCGATTCCTCCCGAGTCTCCCTCCACTGGAGGAAATCAGTATCGAGGACCCGCGTTACGAACGTTACGTCGTCCGCAGAATACTCACCCTAAGGTGGTATTACTAAAGTTCGTCGATCAGTGACCGAGTGGAGTGATCGCGAGTGTGTGCGTGTGTGTGTGCGCGTCTCCGGGTTGTTCAATCCCGATCGGTCCGTCGATCGATTCCTCACATCCCTCACATTCCTCACATTCGTTCCTATAACCCCTAAAATTGGTGTATCAATCGTGTACGTCTGAGCCCAGAGGGTGCTCGGTACCGAGAGAACACTAATTTCCCTTCGGTCGAGAATCCTGTCACGAATCGAACAACCCACGCGCTCGGACGAGTCACACACAACACGCCCACATAGTGACACTCTGATCGCAGGGAGCTGTCACCGCCATCGCGCAGTTCGTCGCTCCGTCGCGACATCCCCGCCGGACGACGTCCATTCATTTCCCTCTTCGCCCCCTTTCAACAACGACGAACGCCGGTATCGGGTCCCTGATCAGACGTGGACGTTACGCGCCACGTGGATCTAAGATCGTCTTAAATAAATTGGTCGGTTACGTCCCCGCCCCGTCTGGGCGTCGTTTCGTCGGATCATATCCGACCCGGGACGTAACAGGAGTTATTTTTGGCGCAGTCGGTAGGACGACACGACGATCGCCGAATAAAGCCGGTTGTTCGTTGCTGAAAATCTAATCGAAATTCCTTTCTTTCCCGCTCTTTGGCGGCCTTGTATCGCCTAACCCTCTCTCTTCACGATGGATTCCGCTGCATCAAAATTGAATTCTAACGTGCCCTCACCTCTCTCCGAGGAGGACCTATTCGCGTTCCAATTGGAACTCGCCAAGAAGGAAGCCGCCCTCCAGGAGCGCGCCGCCGCCCTTGAAACCGCGGCGAGCCTACGCGAGTCAGAACAACGCGCGCGTGAAAATGAACTCCTAGCAATGCGTCGCGACCTTCATGAGATGCGTTTGAACCACCTTGACTCGAACGCTGCACGCTTCCGACCCACGCCCGCGTACCGCGAACCCTGGCGTACCGCGGATCCTTCATATTCTGTAAACGCGTCTCGACCCCTCCCGCCTCCGCGCCGATACGAACCCCCGCAGAACAGACAGCGAGCCGAAATCTCTCTCACAAATCAACCAGTCGTGCGCGATAACGTCTCTATTCCGTTCTCAAATCCGCGCGAGCACACGGTTGAGGCCCGTACCGTAGCGTGCGTCACCGTCGATGTAAATGGTCCAAGTGCCGGACACATTTCTCGCCTAGATATTAAGCCGAACGTAGTTTTAGGTGACTGCCGAGTCACAAACAATCGCGGAAAGGCCAGCCCACGGTGCAGCGTTGCACTGACCGAAGCGGCGACCTCCTCCCTACCGGTACTGAAGGTAGAAGAGATTGAAGCCCACCCTTTCTATTCCCACCCCAAACCCATTTCTGATTCCGGATCAGTTTCGGAACAGTTTACTAATTTCACATCTCGCACGAGCCGGTCGTGCGAGTCGATCGACATCGATCACCTCGCGCCAACTCAAAAATCCGAATCCGCTTCGGATTATTCTATTTCTATTTCAAACTCAAAATCCGAATACGCTTCGGATCATTCTAATTCTAATTCAAATTCAAAATCCGAATCCGCTTCGGATTACTCTAATCCTAATTCAAACTCAATATCCGAATCGGTTTCGGATCATTCTATTTCAAACTCAAATCCAAAGTCCGAATCGGCTTCGGATAATTCTATTTCTAATTCAAACCCACAGTCCGAAACTGTTTCGGACCATCTCGCTACATCTCGTACGACTCGACCGTACGAGTCGATCAAAAATGATCACCTCGCGCCAATTCCAGACCTCGAAGCAAAGAGAGTTCATTTCTCCCCACAAGATGCTACTCCGAGTATGACAGAACTCTGCGAAACAATCCCACTGACTCATCTCAATCCAGATAAGATTGAAAACGCAAAATCTATATTACGAGACAACCACGATCTCTCCTATCTCCAGAAAGATCGACGTGGAAGCGCCCACGCATGCGAACGCGAAATCATCGCCACTAGCGATACCGTTTCTCGTGTTCACCAATACCAAGCCCCGCCAACCCACGAGGAAATCATAAACGACAAAATCACAGAAATACCAAATGCTGCTTCGACACAAATTCCAGACTATGCGCATAGAATTTCCTCTTGGATTGCGCGGAGGAAGTCAAAGAAGCGTCGCGACAAATTAAACAGGCTATCCAAGGAAAATGTACAGCCTGGAAATATAAACGATCGACATTCGCGCGTCCCAGTAGTTCGCAACAGACGCCGAGGATACCTGTTGTCAACTACCAACGGAACCTGCTTCAGTCTACGCTCCGTGGGAACACCGTACATCACGCCGCCCGCCCAAATCACCCAAACCCAACCAAGCTCAACGATCTCCCGTAGCCTCATACTGCCCGGCAAGATCCGAAACGATGGCCGTAGCATTGGAACCTCACACGGTGACTCCTCCAATTCACCTGCAATCCGGACAAGCCTGTCCCTTCCAAAAAGGAAACTGCCTCGACACGCAGGATGGCCCTACGTTTTGAGACACAACACGCCAAATCTCTGCAGAGCATATCATGGCTGTGCTATTTCAGCCGAGAAGGCAGCCCAGTACACGAGCCGATTCGACGAGTTCCCTGGTTACAAGGGGACCATATTCTCCGATTCCAATGGAACGAAGATGTGCAGGGCGTGCAGCCTCCACCTTCGTGGAACCCTGTAAACTACAAAAATGCCCATACCGGCTGGCAATAGCCATGACCAAGGTCGTATTCTGGGACAGCCAGCACCTACTCCTGAAGAGAAAGCCGTCAGGTTCAGCTCTCCCTTTGACTGGCACCAGTGCTACCGGGGAACTGTCTACTCCGACACCAAAGGCCGGGACGTCTGCCAGCGTTGCAGCCCACACATACAAGGGACCGGAGAGGCGTTCCACATCCACTCCATTCAGTGGATCAGGTGGATGAGAAACACTTGCGCGAATTGCAAGGGCCCGCTGTTTCGTACGCAACCCCCGTTGGACTGCGGCGAATGCGGGGAACGGCTGAGCATCGTTGTGGCCGAAACGATCTTCAGGAACAGTCCACATGTTGAGGAGCTCCGGCAATATCTGCTACCACCGAGAGCCAACAGTCCAGCGCCCTAATGCCACTTCGTCGTCTGGTAGGGCATCGCGCCCGAAGAGCCCCCCCCGGAAAGTCGCCATCCCGGGGAGGAAGGTGTGACGTCGTCCGACGTTGGATTTGGAGTTTCCCCAGCTGACCCCACCCCCCCCATACTCGACAATCGCCAGCAGCATCCGCGTTTCGCCACATTCCCGCCGGAAAAATTCGCGCCCCCAAGGGGTAAGGTGTAACGTCGTACCGACGTCTTGCGTCGGCCTCCTTCATACGAGCAAATTCTCGCCGTATATACATATATATACATATCCCCGTGAGCGTGAACATAGGGAATCGGAAAAGACGCAATAGCCACCGGTACAAGCGGACGCCAGCATGGCAACCGCGAGTACAGGTGTACGTACATCTAAACCGTCGCCTCGTTCAAACAGCGAAAAGTATACATCGACGACAACATATTCGTCCGTACCTCGTACGATTTAGACAAAGGACTTCACGGTTCACCGAATCCCTATGGTCCGCGCTCTTATTATAAATAAGACGAAATCGCGCGAATCGCCCTCTTCTAGTTCAAATTCTCTTCTAGTTCAGACCCGCTTCCAGTTCAGACTCTCTTCTAGTTCACTCTCTTCCAGTTTCGGAATTCTACGAATTCAGTTCTCTCGCGTCTTCAATCGAATTCAGTTCGACTCAGTCTTTTCTCGCGTTTTCGGACTCTATTTCAGATCGTTCACGATATTCAGGTCGTATTGCTCCTTACCATTTACACTATTTCTTTATATATCATTTGGTTCTAAATTGTTATTCGAGTCTGCTCGTAGATTATTATTACGTATTTACAGATATTATTCTGGTTTATTGGTCGTACGAGGTTACTCGTAAACCGTCACCGTTATTTTGTTGTACGAGCTTACTCGCATTATCATTTCACATTTATAATTACTATTCTCGTGCTATCTTGTTTATGCGATTTGCTCGCTTTATTATTCACATTTCAATTGTTAATTTTGTGTTATTTGGCTTATACGAGCTTGCTCGCATTACTATTCATATTGCAATTGCTATTTTTGTTAATTTGGCGCTATTTTTGTTTGAACGAGCTTGCTCGCATTACTATTCGTATTGCAATTGCTATTTTTGTTAATTTGGCGCTATTTTTGTTTGAACGAGCTTGCTCGCATTACTATACGTATTGATAACTATTATCTAGTGCTATTTTGTTGTACGAGCTTGCTCGCATTATAATTAAGGCTGATAATTCTTATTTTTGTGCCATTTTGCTTTGTATGAGCTCGCTCGTAACCTGCTTGTTACTATTCTGTGCTATATATCTCGTTCGAGCTCGCTAGCGAGCCGACATTGTATTTGGTTCACGAGTTCTGCTCGCAAGTCTTATTCTTGTACATATTCTGATTCATTATATTCTGTCTGTTTAAACCATCTATTTCGCAGCTTATTCAGCAATACCTCGCCCTCGCTATCTCCCATGCCCCGTCGCGCCGGTAGGAGCTACCAAATCGGTAAATTAGTGCGACAGCTACGCGCCGAAGGGAAAGCTACCGTTTACAATCCGTACTTGGGAATCGCTAAACTGCCCAGGATCATCCGCGACGTCCCCCTTGCTCGTCGAGTAAAAATAGTGGACCGTCGAGAGATCGCGATACCTCCGCGACGCGAAGAAGGAACCGCTGACCGCGCTGAAACGCCTCCGCGCCGCGAAGAAACGACCGTCGGACGGCCTGATTCCGCGCCTCCTCCCCCGTGGAGGTTGATACCGATCCGATTCCTCCCGAGTCTCCCTCCACTGGAGGAAATCAGTATCGAGGACCCGCGTTACGAACGTTACGTCGTCCGCAGAATACTCACCCTAAGGTGGTATTACTAAAGTTCGTCGATCAGTGACCGAGTGGAGTGATCGCGAGTGTGTGCGTGTGTGTGTGCGCGTCTCCGGGTTGTTCAATCCCGATCGGTCCGTCGATCGATTCCTCACATCCCTCACATTCCTCACATTCGTTCCTATAACCCCTAAAATTGGTGTATCAATCGTGTACGTCTGAGCCCAGAGGGTGCTCGGTACCGAGAGAACACTAATTTCCCTTCGGTCGAGAATCCTGTCACGAATCGAACAACCCACGCGCTCGGACGAGTCACACACAACACGCCCACATAGTGACACTCTGATCGCAGGGAGCTGTCACCGCCATCGCGCAGTTCGTCGCTCCGTCGCGACATCCCCGCCGGACGACGTCCATTCATTTCCCTCTTCGCCCCCTTTCAACAACGACGAACGCCGGTATCGGGTCCCTGATCAGACGTGGACGTTACGCGCCACGTGGATCTAAGATCGTCTTAAATAAATTGGTCGGTTACGTCCCCGCCCCGTCTGGGCGTCGTTTCGTCGGATCATATCCGACCCGGGACGTAACATTATGCTTTATGCGTTACGGGTTATGCGTTATGCGTTATGCGTTATGCGTTATGCGTTATGCGTTATGCGTTATGCGTTATGCGTTATGCGTTATGCGTTATGCGTTATGCGTTATGCGTTATGCGTTATGCGTTATGCTTTATGCGTTATGCGTTATGCGTTATGCGTTATGCGTTATGCGTTATGCGTTATGCGTTATGCGTTATGCGTTATGCGTTATGCGTTATGCGTTATGCGTTATGCGTTTTGCGTCATGACTTTTGCATTATGACTTTTGCATTAAGCGTTATGCGATATGCGCTATATGTTATGGGTTATGGGCTATGCTTTATGCGTTATGCGTCATGCGTTATGCGTTATGCGTCATGCGTTATGCGTTATGCGTTACGGGTTATGCGTTATGCGTTATGCGTTATGCGTTATTCGTTATGCGTTATGCCTTATGCGTTATGCGTTATGGGTTATGCGTTATGCGTTATGCGTTATGCGTTATGCGTTATGCGTTATACGTTATGCGTTATGCGTTATGCGTTATGCGTTATGCGTTATGCGTTATGCGTTATGCGTTATGCGTTATGCGTTATGCGTTATGCGTTATGCGTTATGCGTTATGCGTTATGCGTTATGCGTTATGCGTTATGCGTTATGCGTTATGCGTTATGCGTTATGCGTTATGCGTTATGCGTTATGCGTTATGCGTTATGCGTTATGCGTTATTCGTTATGCTTTATGCGTTACGGGTTATGCGTTATGCGTTATGCGTTATGCGTTATGCGTTATGCGTTATGCGTTATGCGTTATGCGTTATGCGTTATGCGTTATGCGTTATGCGTTATGCGTTATGCGTTATGCGTTATGCGTTATGCGTTATGCGTTATGCGTTATGCGTTATGCGTTATGCGTTATGCGTTATGCGTTATGCGTTATGCGTTATGCGTTATGCGTTATGCGTTATGCGTTATGCGTTATGCGTTATGCGTTATGCGTTATGCGTTATGCGTTATGCGTTATGCGTTATGCGTTATGCGTTATGCGTTATGCGTTATGCGTTATGCGTTATGCGTTATGCGTTATGCGTTATGCGTTATGCGTTATGCGTTATGCGTTATGCGTTATGCGTTATGCGTTATGCGTTATGCGTTATGCGTTATGCGTTATGCGTTATGCGTTATGCGTTATGCGTTATGCGTTATGCGTTATGCGTTATGCGTTATGCGTTATGCGTTATGCGTTATGCCTTATGCGTTATGCGTTATGCGTTATGCGTTATGCGTTATGCGTTATGCTTTATGCGTTATGCGTTATGCCTTATGCGTTATGCGTTATGCGTTATGCGTTATGCGTTATGCTTTATGCGTTATGCGTTATGCGTTATGACTTTTGCATTATGACTTTTGCATTATGCGTTATGCGTTATGCGGTATGCGTTATGGGTTATGCGTTATGCGTTATGCGTTATGCGTTATGCGGTATGCGTTATGGGTTATGGGTTATGCGTTATGCGTTATGCGTTATGCGTTATGCGTTATGCGTTATGCGTTATGCGTTATGCGTTATGCGTTATGCGTTATGCGTTATGCGTTATGCGTTATGCGTTATGCGTTATGCGTTATGCGTTATGCGTTATGCGTTATGCGTTATGCGTTATGCGTTATGCGTTATGCGTTATGCGTTATGCGTTATGCGTTATGCGTTTTGCGTCATGACTTTTGCATTATGACTTTTGCATTAAGCGTTATGCGATATGC
The DNA here is from genome assembly GCF_051020765.1 of Lasioglossum baleicum. NCBI lineage: Eukaryota > Metazoa > Arthropoda > Insecta > Hymenoptera > Halictidae > Lasioglossum > Lasioglossum baleicum. Next base: position 776,049 of record NW_027469128.1, read on the forward strand.
GCTATATGTTATGGGTTATGGGCTATGCTTTATGCGTTATGCGTTATGCGTCATGCGTAATGCGTTATGCGTTATGCGTTATGCGTTATGCGTTATGCGTTATGCGTTATGCGTTATGCGTTTTGCGTCATGACTTTTGCATTATGACTTTTGCATTAAGCGTTATGCGATATGCGCTATATGTTATGGGTTATGGGCTATGCTTTATGCGTTATGCGTCATGCGTTATGCGTTATGCGTCATGCGTAATGCGTTATGCGTTATGCGTTATGCGTTATGCGTTATGCGTTATGCGTTATGCGTTATGCGTTATGCGTTATGCGTTATGCGTTTTGCGTTATGCGTTATGCGTTATGCGTTATGCGTTATGCGTTATGCGTTATGCGTTATGCGTTATGCGTTATGCGTTATGCGTTATGCGTTATGCGTTATGCGTTATGCGTTATGCGTTATGCGTTATGCGTTATGCGTTATGCGTTATGCGTTATGCGTTATGCGTTATGCGTTATGCGATATGCGTTATGCGTTATGCGTTATGCGTTATGCGTTATGCGTTATGCGTTATGCGTTATGCGTTATGCGTTATGCGTTATGCGTTATGCGTTATGCGTTATGCGTTATGCGTTATGCGTTATGCGTTATGCGTTATGCGTTATGCGTTATGCGTTATGCGTTATGCGTTATGCGTTATGCGTTATGCGTTATGCGTTATGCGTTATGCGTTATGCGTTATGCGTTATGCGTTATGCGTTATGCGTTATGCGTTATGCGTTATGCGTTATGCGTTATGCGTTATGCGTTATGCGTTATGCGTTATGCGATATGCGTTATGCGTTATGCGTTATGCGTTATGCGTTATGCGTTATGCGTTATGCGTTATGCGTTATGCGTTATGCGTTATGCGTTATGCGTTATGCGTTATGCGTTATGCGTTATGCGTTATGCGTTATGCGTTATGCGTTATGCGTTATGCGTTATGCGTTATGCGTTATGCGTTATGCGTTATGCGTTATGCGTTATGCGTTATGCGTTATGCGTTATGCGTTATGCGTTATGCGTTATGCGTTATGCGTTATGCGTTATGCGTTATGCGTTATGCGTTATGCGTTATGCGTTATGCGTTATGCGATATGCGTTATGCGTTATGCGTTATGCGTTATGCGTTATGCGTTATGCGTTATGCGTTATGCGTTATGCGTTATGCGTTATGCGTTATGCGTTATGCGTTATGCGTTATGCGTTATGCGTTATGCGTTATGCGCTATGCGTTATGCGTTATGCGTTATGCGTAATGCGTTATGAGTTATGCGTTATGCCTTATGCGTTATGCGTTATGCGTTATGCGTTTTGCGTCATGACTTTTGCATTATGACTTTTGCATTATGCGTTATGCGATATGCGCTATATGTTATGGGTTATGGGCTATGCTTTATGCGTTATGCGTCATGCGTTATGCGTTATGCGATATGCGTTATGCGTTATGCGTTATGGGTTATGCGTTATGCGTTATGCGTTATGCGTTATGCGTTATGCGTGATGCGTTATGCGTTATGCGTTATGCGTTATGCGTTATGCGTTATGCGTTATGCGTTATGCGTTATGCGTTATACGTTATGCGTTATGCGTTATGCGTTATGCGTTATGCGTTATGCGTTATGAGTTATGCGTTATGCGTTATGCGTTATGCGTTATGCGTTATGCGTTATGCGTTATGCCTTATGCGTTATGCGTTATGCGTTATGCGTTATGCGTTATGCGTTATGCTTTATGCGTTATGCGTTATGCGTTATGCGTTATGCGTTATGCGTTATGCGTTATGCGTTATGCGTTATGCCTTATGCGTTATGGGTTATGCGTTATGCGTTATGCGTTATGCGTTATGCTTTATGCGTTATGCGTTATGCGTTATGCGTTATGCGTTATGCGTTATGCGTTATGCGTTATGCGTTATGCGTTATGCGTTATGCGTTATGCGTTATGCGTTATGCGTTATGCGTTATGCGTTATGCGTTATGCGTTATGCGTTATGCGTTATGCGTTATGCGATATGCGTTATGCGTTATGCGTTATGCGTTATGCGTTATGCGTTATGCGTTATGCGTTATGCGTTATGCGTTATGCGTTATGCGTTATGCGTTATGCGTTATGCGTTTTGCGTCATGACTTTTGCATTATGACTTTTGCATTAAGCGTTATGCGATATGCGCTATATGTTATGGGTTATGGGCTATGCTTTATGCGTTATGCGTTATGCGTCATGCGTAATGCGTTATGCGTTATGCGTTATGCGTTATGCGTTATGCGTTATGCGTTATGCGTTTTGCGTCATGACTTTTGCATTATGACTTTTGCATTAAGCGTTATGCGATATGCGCTATATGTTATGGGTTATGGGCTATGCTTTATGCGTTATGCGTTATGCGTTATGCGTTATGCGTTATGCGTTATGCGTTATGCGTTATACGTTATGCGTTATGCGTTATGCGTTATGCGTTATGCGTTATGCGTTATGAGTTATGCGTTATGCGTTATGCGTTATGCGTTATGCGTTATGCGTTATGCGTTATGCCTTATGCGTTATGCGTTATGCGTTATGCGTTATGCGTTATGCGTTATGCTTTATGCGTTATGCGTTATGCGTTATGCGTTATGCGTTATGCGTTATGCGTTATGCGTTATGCGTTATGCCTTATGCGTTATGGGTTATGCGTTATGCGTTATGCGTTATGCGTTATGCTTTATGCGTTATGCGTTATGCGTTATGCGTTATGCGTTATGCGTTATGCGTTATGCGTTATGCGTTATGCGTTATGCGTTATGCGTTATGCGTTATGCGTTATGCGTTATGCGTTATGCGTTATGCGTTATGCGTTATGCGTTATGCGTTATGCGTTATGCGATATGCGTTATGCGTTATGCGTTATGCGTTATGCGTTATGCGTTATGCGTTATGCGTTATGCGTTATGCGTTATGCGTTATGCGTTATGCGTTATGCGTTATGCGTTTTGCGTCATGACTTTTGCATTATGACTTTTGCATTAAGCGTTATGCGATATGCGCTATATGTTATGGGTTATGGGCTATGCTTTATGCGTTATGCGTTATGCGTCATGCGTAATGCGTTATGCGTTATGCGTTATGCGTTATGCGTTATGCGTTATGCGTTATGCGTTTTGCGTCATGACTTTTGCATTATGACTTTTGCATTAAGCGTTATGCGATATGCGCTATATGTTATGGGTTATGGGCTATGCTTTATGCGTTATGCGTCATGCGTTATGCGTTATGCGTCATGCGTAATGCGTTATGCGTTATGCGTTATGCGTTATGCGTTATGCGTTATGCGTTATGCGTTATGCGTTATGCGTTATGCGTTATGCGTTTTGCGTTATGCGTTATGCGTTATGCGTTATGCGTTATGCGTTATGCGTTATGCGTTATGCGTTATGCGTTATGCGTTATGCGTTATGCGTTATGCGTTATGCGTTATGCGTTATGCGTTATGCGTTATGCGTTATGCGTTATGCGTTATGCGTTATGCGTTATGCGTTATGCGATATGCGTTATGCGTTATGCGTTATGCGTTATGCGTTATGCGTTATGCGTTATGCGTTATGCGTTATGCGTTATGCGTTATGCGTTATGCGTTATGCGTTATGCGTTATGCGTTATGCGTTATGCGTTATGCGTTATGCGTTATGCGTTATGCGTTATGCGTTATGCGTTATGCGTTATGCGTTATGCGTTATGCGTTATGCGTTATGCGTTATGCGTTATGCGTTATGCGTTATGCGTTATGCGTTATGCGTTATGCGTTATGCGTTATGCGTTATGCGTTATGCGTTATGCGTTATGCGTTATGCGTTATGCGATATGCGTTATGCGTTATGCGTTATGCGTTATGCGTTATGCGTTATGCGTTATGCGTTATGCGTTATGCGTTATGCGTTATGCGTTATGCGTTATGCGTTATGCGTTATGCGTTATGCGTTATGCGTTATGCGTTATGCGTTATGCGTTATGCGTTATGCGTTATGCGTTATGCGTTATGCGTTATGCGTTATGCGTTATGCGTTATGCGTTATGCGTTATGCGTTATGCGTTATGCGTTATGCGTTATGCGTTATGCGTTATGCGTTATGCGTTATGCGTTATGCGTTATGCGTTATGCGTTATGCGTTATGCGTTATGCGTTATGCGATATGCGTTATGCGTTATGCGTTATGCGTTATGCGTTATGCGTTATGCGTTATGCGTTATGCGTTATGCGTTATGCGTTATGCGTTATGCGTTATGCGTTATGCGTTATGCGTTATGCGTTATGCGTTATGCGCTATGCGTTATGCGTTATGCGTTATGCGTAATGCGTTATGAGTTATGCGTTATGCCTTATGCGTTATGCGTTATGCGTTATGCGTTTTGCGTCATGACTTTTGCATTATGACTTTTGCATTATGCGTTATGCGATATGCGCTATATGTTATGGGTTATGGGCTATGCTTTATGCGTTATGCGTCATGCGTTATGCGTTATGCGATATGCGTTATGCGTTATGCGTTATGGGTTATGCGTTATGCGTTATGCGTTATGCGTTATGCGTTATGCGTGATGCGTTATGCGTTATGCGTTATGCGTTATGCGTTATGCGTTATGCGTTATGCGTTATGCGTTATGCGTTATACGTTATGCGTTATGCGTTATGCGTTATGCGTTATGCGTTATGCGTTATGAGTTATGCGTTATGCGTTATGCGTTATGCGTTATGCGTTATGCGTTATGCGTTATGCCTTATGCGTTATGCGTTATGCGTTATGCGTTATGCGTTATGCGTTATGCTTTATGCGTTATGCGTTATGCGTTATGCGTTATGCGTTATGCGTTATGCGTTATGCGTTATGCGTTATGCCTTATGCGTTATGGGTTATGCGTTATGCGTTATGCGTTATGCGTTATGCTTTATGCGTTATGCGTTATGCGTTATGCGTTATGCGTTATGCGTTATGCGTTATGCGTTATGCGTTATGCGTTATGCGTTATGCGTTATGCGTTATGCGTTATGCGTTATGCGTTATGCGTTATGCGTTATGCGTTATGCGTTATGCGTTATGCGATATGCGTTATGCGTTATGCGTTATGCGTTATGCGTTATGCGTTATGCGTTATGCGTTATGCGTTATGCGTTATGCGTTATGCGTTATGCGTTATGCGTTATGCGTTATGCGTTATGCGTTATGCGTTATGCGCTATGCGTTATGCGTTATGCGTTATGCGTAATGCGTTATGAGTTATGCGTTATGCCTTATGCGTTATGCGTTATGCGTTATGCGTTTTGCGTCATGACTTTTGCATTATGACTTTTGCATTATGCGTTATGCGATATGCGCTATATGTTATGGGTTATGGGCTATGCTTTATGCGTTATGCGTCATGCGTTATGCGTTATGCGATATGCGTTATGCGTTATGCGTTATGGGTTATGCGTTATGCGTTATGCGTTATGCGTTATGCGTTATGCGTGATGCGTTATGCGTTATGCGTTATGCGTTATGCGTTATGCGTTATGCGTTATGCGTTATGCGTTATGCGTTATGCGTTATGCGTTATGCGTTATGCGTTATGCGTTATGCGTTATGCGTTATGCGTTATGCGTTATGCGTTATGCGTTATGCGTTATGCGTTATGCGTTATGCGTTATGCGTTATGCGTTATGCGTTATGCGTTATGCGTTATGCCTTATGCGTTATGCGTTATGCGTTATGCGTTATGCGTTATGCGTTATGCTTTATGCGTTATGCGTTATGCGTTATGCGTTATGCGTTATGCGTTATGCGTTATGCGTTATGCGTTATGCGTTATGCCTTATGCGTTATGGGTTATGCGTTATGCGTTATGCGTTATGCGTTATGCTTTATGCGTTATGCGTTATGCGTTATGCGTTATGCGTTATGCGTTATGCGTTATGCGTTATGCGTTATGCGTTATGCGTTATGCGTTATGCGTTATGCGTTATGCGTTATGCGTTATGCGTTATGCGTTATGCGTTATGCGTTATGCGTTATGCGTTATGCGTTATGCGTTATGCGTTATGCGTTATGCGTTATGCGTTATGCGTTATGCGTTATGCCTTATGCGTTATGCGTTATGCGTTATGCGTTATGCGTTATGCGTTATGCTTTATGCGTTATGCGTTATGCCTTATGCGTTATGCGTTATGCGTTATGCATTATGCGTTATGCGTTATGCTTTATGCGTTATGCGTTATGCGTTATGACTTTTGCATTATGACTTTTGCATTATGCGTTATGCGTTATACGTTATGCGTTATGCGTTATGCGTTATGCGTTATGCGTTATGCGTTATGCGGTATGCGTTATGGGTTATGGGTTATGCGTTATGCGTTATGCGTTATGCGTTATGCGTTATGCGTTATGCGTTATGCGTTATGCGTTATGCGTTATGCGTTATGCGTTATGCGTTATGCGTTATGCGTTATGCGTTATGCGTTATGCGTTATGCGTTATGCGTTATGCGTTATGCGTTATGCGTTATGCGTTATGCGTTATGCGTTATGCGTTATGCGTTATGCGTTATGCGTTATGCGTTATGCGTTATGCGTTATGCGTTATGCGTTTTGCGTCATGACTTTTGCATTATGACTTTTGCATTAAGCGTTATGCGATATGCGCTATATGTTATGGGTTATGGGCTATGCTTTATGCGTTATGCGTTATGCGTCATGCGTAATGCGTTATGCGTTATGCGTTATGCGTTATGCGTTATGCGTTATGCGTTATGCGTTATGCGTTATGCGTTATGCGTTATGCGTTTTGCGTCATGACTTTTGCATTATGACTTTTGCATTAAGCGTTATGCGATATGCGCTATATGTTATGGGTTATGGGCTATGCTTTATGCGTTATGCGTCATGCGTTATGCGTTATGCGTCATGCGTAATGCGTTATGCGTTATGCGTTATGCGTTATGCGTTATGCGTTATGCGTTATGCGTTATGCGTTTTGCGTTATGCGTTATGCGTTATGCGTTATGCGTTATGCGTTATGCGTTATGCGTTATGCGTTATGCGTTATGCGTTATGCGTTATGCGTTATGCGTTATGCGTTATGCGTTATGCGTTATGCGTTATGCGTTATGCGTTATGCGTTATGCGTTATGCGTTATGCGTTATGCGTTATGCGTTATGCGTTATGCGATATGCGTTATGCGTTATGCGTTATGCGTTATGCGTTATGCGTTATGCGTTATGCGTTATGCGTTATGCGTTATGCGTTATGCGTTATGCGTTATGCGTTATGCGTTATGCGTTATGCGATATGCGTTATGCGTTATGCGTTATGCGTTATGCGTTATGCGTTATGCGTTATGCGTTATGCGTTATGCGTTATGCGTTATGCGTTATGCGTTATGCGTTATGCGTTATGCGTTATGCGTTATGCGTTATGCGTTATGCGTTATGCGTTATGCGTTATGCGTTATGCGTTATGCGTTATGCGTTATGCGTTATGCGTTATGCGTTATGCGTTATGCGTTATGCGTTATGCGTTATGCGTTATGCGTTATGCGTTATGCGTTATGCGTTATGCGTTATGCGTTATGCGTTATGCGTTATGCGTTATGCGTTATGCGTTATGCGATATGCGTTATGCGTTATGCGTTATGCGTTATGCGTTATGCGTTATGCGTTATGCGTTATGCGTTATGCGTTATGCGTTATGCGTTATGCGTTATGCGTTATGCGTTATGCGTTATGCGTTATGCGTTATGCGTTATGCGTTATGCGTTATGCGTTATGCGTTATGCGTTTTGCGTCATGACTTTTGCATTATGACTTTTGCATTAAGCGTTATGCGATATGCGCTATATGTTATGGGTTATGGGCTATGCTTTATGCGTTATGCGTCATGCTTTATGCGTTATGCGTCATGCGTAATGCGTTATGCGTTATGCGTTATGCGTTATGCGTTATGCGTTATGCGTTATGCGTTATGCGTTATGCGTTTTGCGTCATGACTTTTGCATTATGACTTTTGCATTAAGCGTTATGCAATATGCGCTATATGTTATGGGTTATGGGCTATGCTTTATGCGTTATGCGTCATGCGTTATGCGTTATGCGTCATGCGTAATGCGTTATGCGTTATGCGTTATGCGTTATGCGTTATGCGTTATGCGTTATGCGTTTTGCGTTATGCGTTATGCGTTATGCGTTATGCGTTATGCGTTATGCGTTATGCGTTATGCGTTATGCGTTATGCGTTATGCGTTATGCGTTATGCGTTATGCGTTATGCGTTATGCGTTATGCGTTATGCGTTATGCGTTATGGGTTATGCGTTATGCGTTATGCGTTATGCGTTATGCGTTATGCGTTATGCGTTATGCGATATGCGTTATGCGTTATGCGTTATGCGTTATGCGTTATGCGTTATGCGTTATGCGTTATGCGTTATGCGTTATGCGTTATGCGTTATGCGTTATGCGTTATGCGTTATGCGTTATGCGTTATGCGTTATGCGTTATGCGTTATGCGTTATGCGTTATGCGTTATGCGTTATGCGTTATGCGTTATGCGTTATGCGTTATGCGTTATGCGTTATGCGTTATGCGTTATGCGTTATGCGTTATGCGTTATGCGTTATGCGTTATGCGTTATGCGTTATGCGTTATGCGTTATGCGTTATGCGTTATGCGTTATGCGTTATGCGTTATGCGTTATGCGTTATGCGTTATGCGTTATGCGTTATGCGTTATGCGATATGCGTTATGCGTTATGCGTTATGCGTTATGCGTTATGCGTTATGCGTTATGCGTTATGCGTTATGCGTTATGCGTTATGCGTTATGCGTTATGCGTTATGCGTTATGCGTTATGCGTTATGCGTTATGCGTTATGCGTTATGCGTTATGCGTTATGCGTTATGCGCTATGCGTTATGCGTTATGCGTTATGCGTAATGCGTTATGAGTTATGCGTTATGCCTTATGCGTTATGCGTTATGCGTTATGCGTTTTGCGTCATGACTTTTGCATTATGACTTTTGCATTATGCGTTATGCGATATGCGCTATATGTTATGGGTTATGGGCTATGCTTTATGCGTTATGCGTTATGCGTTATGCGTTATGCGTTATGCGTTATGCGTTATGCGTTATGCGTTATGCGTTATGCGTTATGCGTTATGCGTTATGCGTTATGCGTTATGCGTTATGCGTTATGCGTTATGCGTTATGCGTTATGCGTTATGCGTTATGCGTTATGCGTTATGCGTTATGCGTTATGCGTTATGCGTTATGCGTTATGCGTTATGCGTTATGCGTTATGCGTTATGCGTTATGCGTTATGCGTTATGCGTTATGCGTTATGCGTTATGCGTTATGCGTTATGCGTTATGCGTTATGCGTTATGCGTTATGCGTTATGCGTTATGCGTTATGCGTTATGCGTTATGCGTTATGCGTTATGCGTTATGCGTTATGCGTTATGCGTTATGCGTTATGCGTTATGCGTTATGCGTTATGCGTTATGCGTTATGCGTTATGCGTTATGCGTTATGCGTTATGCGTTATGCGTTATGCGTTATGCGTTATGCGTTATGCGTTATGCGTTATGCGTTATGCGTTATGCGTTATGCGTTATGCGTTATGCGTTATGCGTTATGCGTTATGCGTTATGCGTTATGCGTTATGCGTTATGCGTTATGCGTTATTCGTTATGCGTTATGCCTTATGCGTAATGCGTTATGGGTTATGCGTTATGCGTTATGCGTTATGCGTTATGCGTTATGCGTTATGCGTTATGCGTTATGCGTTATGCGTTATGCGTTATGCGTTATGCGTTATGCGTTTTGCGTTATGCGTTATGCGTTATGCGTTATGCGTTATGCGTTATGCGTTATGCGTTATGCGTTATGCGTTATGCGTTATGCGTTATGCGTTATGCGTTATGCGTTATGCGTTATGCGTTATGCGTTATGCGTTATGCGTTATGCGTTATGCGTTATGCGTTATGCGTTATGCGTTATGCGTTATGCGTTATGCGTTATGCGTTATGCGTTATGCGTTATGCGTTATGCGTTATGCGTTATGCGTTATGCGTTATGCGTTATGCGTTATGCGTTATGCGTTATGCGTTATGCGTTATGCGTTATGCGTTATGCGTTATGCGTTATGCGTTATGCGTTATGCGTTATGCGTTATGCGTTATGCGTTATGCGTTATGCGTTATGCCTTATGCGTTATGCGTTATGCGTTATGCGTTATGCGTTATGCGTTATGCGTTATGCGTTATGCGTTATGCGTTATGCGTTATGCGTTATGCGTTATGCGTTATGCGTTATGCGTTATGCGTTATGCGTTATGCGTTATGCGTTATGCGTTATGCGTTATGCGTTATGCGTTATGCCTTATGCGTTATGCGTTATGCGTTATGCGTTATGCGTTATGCGTTATGCTTTATGCGTTATGCGTTATGCCTTATGCGTTATGCGTTATGCGTTATGCGTTATGCGGTATGCGTTATGGGTTATGGGTTATGCGTTATGCGTTATGCGTTATGCGTTATGCGTTATGCGTTATGCGTTATGCGTTATGCGTTATGCGTTATGCGTTATGCGTTATGCGTTATGCGTTATGCGTTATGCGGTATGCGTTATGGGTTATGGGTTATGCGTTATGCGTTATGCGTTATGCGTTATGCGTTATGCGTTATGCGTTATGCGTTATGCGTTATGCGTTATGCGTTATGCGTTATGCGTTATGCGTTATGCGTTATGCGTTATGCGTTATGCGTTATGCGTTATGCGTTATGCGTTATGCGTTATGCGTTATGCGTTATGCGTTATGCGTTATGCGTTATGCGTTATGCGTTATGCGTTATGCGTTATGCGTTATGCGTTATGCGTTATGCGTTATGCGTTATGCGTTATGCGTTATGCGTTATGCGTTATGCGTTATGCGTTTTGCGTCATGACTTTTGCATTATGACTTTTGCATTAAGCGTTATGCGATATGCGCTATATGTTATGGGTTATGGGCTATGCTTTATGCGTTATGCGTTATGCGTCATGCGTAATGCGTTATGCGTTATGCGTTATGCGTTATGCGTTATGCGTTATGCGTTATGCGTTATGCGTTATGCGTTATGCGTTATGCGTTATGCGTTATGCGTTATGCGTTATGCGTTTTGCGTCATGACTTTTGCATTATGACTTTTGCATTAAGCGTTATGCGATATGCGCTATATGTTATGGGTTATGGGCTATGCTTTATGCGTTATGCGTCATGCGTTATGCGTTATGCGTCATGCGTAATGCGTTATGCGTTATGCGTTATGCGTTATGCGTTATGCGTTATGCGTTATGCGTTATGCGTTATGCGTTATGCCTTATGCGTTATGCGTTATGCGTTATGCGTTATGCGTTATGCGTTATGCTTTATGCGTTATGCGTTATGCGTTATGACTTTTGCATTATGACTTTTGCATTATGCGTTATGCGTTATACGTTATGCGTTATGCGTTATGCGTCATGCGTAATGCGTTATGCGTTATGCGTTATGCGTTATGCGTTATGCGTTATGCTTTATGCGTTATGCGTTATGCCTTATGCGTTATGCGTTATGCGTTATGCGTTATGCGTTATGCTTTATGCGTTATGCGTTATGCGTTATGACTTTTGCATTATGACTTTTGCATTATGCGTTATGCGTTATACGTTATGCGTTATGCGTTATGCGTTATGCGTTATGCGTTATGCGTTATGCGTTATGCGTTATGCGTTATGCGGTATGCGTTATGGGTTATGGGCTATGCGTTATGCGTTATGCGTTATGCGTTATGCGTTATGCGTTAT